>NC_139225.1:129400185-129510185 GCF_055691185.1 Crinia signifera
TCTGAAATTTGGCAAGCAGCACCGGTTGACGATTCTACGCGTACATGCCAAATTTCAGCTCAGTACGCCCAGTCACTTTTGAGGTGCAGTCCCTCAAACACCATGCCCCCATCCGAAAAGTTCCCTATGGGAAAAATCCGTTCGTTGGATTCAGCCTTAATATAAGGGCACTACCGTGCCCTTATAATATATATATATATATATATATTATATATATATATATATATATATATATATATATATATATATATATATATATATACATACATATATATACACACACACATATATACATATATACATACACACATATATACACACATACATACACATACATACATACACATACACACACATACATACACACACATACATACATACACATACACACACATACATACATACACACACATACACACACATACACACACACACACACACATACACATACACACACACACACACACACAATGGACACTAAGTAGCAAAACATGCACAACTGTAACACCAAATGTAAGAGATATCCATGTGCTGCATTGTCCTAATGTAAATGTGTTCAGCTCTGTGCTGAGCAGGGAGTCGGAAAGACGCTAGCCGGCACAAGTATCCTAGCACCCGGAGAGACGCTCTCATGCAGAGATGCGTCTCCAGGGTAACGGAACTGGATGCCTGGTGACGTCATCAGCGCGGGACGGACAGACACACGTGCAAGTCCCCACACTGGCTCTGGCTCCCGCCTAGCACAGGGACAGGTATGTATAAAATTCCTTGTACCTATGCAGTCTGGTTTGTCAGTTTACCACAATCATGGGCCTTGAAGAAAATGCCAGTGACGGCATTGAAACGTCGGGGCATCCACCCATGAAATATATGTAATTTTATTGTGTGTGTGTGTATATATATATATATATATATATATATATATATATATATATATATATATATATATATATATATATATATATATATATATATATATATATATATATTTATTATTACAGTATATTCAATTAATTTTTAACCTTCTGTATATAGGGGCAATAAGTTGTACTGTGACCCATCTGACAAGTGACTTTCTAAACTCCCTTTCCCCCAGCACCTTCCTGTACTGTCTATGTTCCTGTGTTTAATCTCACATCATTGCTGCTTTGGAAATGGTTTGATTTAGAAACCCTTTTATGATTCTGCCCCACATCAGTAACCACAGAACCTGTAACGTGTGTCGCTGTTGTGCGAAATCACGTAACCTATGAAGACCAGAATTGTTTGGAACAGGGAAAAGTTTCCACTTCTGCTGGGCTACCTTGTACATAGCCATGTTTTGCCATTGGGTGTCAAGGACTTGTGTTAAGAGGCACACACGGGGGCGGTCTTAACCCCGGTTCTAAGCAATCTGACTGGATTGCTAAGAGATTAAGCCCGGATCGCTCCATGTGTGTAGCCCCGGGTGACTGCAATCTGCGGTCCCAGGCTATGCTTTTGCATGTAGAGATAGACCGGGCTTGCTCTGTCTATCCTGCTAGATCGTGGGGTTTTACTTATAAACAATAGGCATAACCCAGCTCAGCACCTATAGGCGGTGCATCGTTTGTGTCCTGCTCTGTGCACTGACAGATCTGTGCTTAGCACGTCGCTCGGCACTGAGGCCGGCGTCACCCTGTGTGTATTGGGCTTCACAGTTAGAACCTTCTCCTTACAGACAACAACAAACCAGCTGCCCAGTCTGCGCTCCATGTATGGCTTATTCTGTGTTCTCTCCCTTCCCAGGTATGTCTGACCTGCTGCCCTCGGGACCTGCTAGTGAAAGTGGACCAGATCTGCCACAAAAACAAAATCAAGTTCTTTATGGGCGATGTTTTCGGTTATCACGGAGCCATGTTGCTGACCTGGGAGAGCATGACTTTGTTGAGTAAGTGAAGATGCGGCAGCCCTCTGTGTTCTAGTATAAATGGGTGTGGTATATCTCGCAGACCATGTCTAGGCCCACAGAACACGTTCCACATTGACAAGGGTTGACTTGGAAGAAGTTGACGTGAGTATTTAACTTTTTTCTTTTGGTGTCAATGTTGACACCTGAGCGCATGGTTCCCAATTGTGTACTCTCTGTTTGCCATGCTACGGGCCGGGCACCTTGGGGTGCTGCGCTTGGCACACTTCACCGTCCACGTGGGTTATGATTGGGAATGTTAAAGTATGATCAAGTTCACAAATGAAAAATGTCCCCAAAAACTCTCCAGGCCTTGTGCATATAGACCTAGATATTGCCCATCAGCCATGTGGATACCAGTGTAAATCTACTGCTTCATGCAGGCTCTCTCACTGAGGAATAAGGTGCCGTATATTAAAGGTATCAGTTGCTTCGGTACTTGTGTAGTTTCACGGCGGCAGTTACGTAGTCAGCGTCATGTTCCTGCTGCCAGAGTAGTCAGCGTCCCTGTCAGAATCAGCGTAGTGTTCCCGCGGCCCCTGTCAGATCAGCATAGTTATCGTCGGCGGCGGCATCCCTGTCCTTATCGGCGTTGTGTTCCCGCAGCCAGCGTAGTCAGTGCGTTCACGGCTAGCCGGAGCTTACGTAGTTAGCGCGTGTCATCATTATTGTTTAAGATGGATGACATGACCGGTGTGAATGTGTTCCCGAAACACCCCCCCACTATCCACGCCAGCCCGAAGTGTGGTGAGCGCACGCGGTACGCATCCTCCCGACCTGTTTGCCAGTATGGAACACTGGCAAATGCGTTCTTTATTGTGCATGCGTTGCACTTGCGGCCGCATCCCCCTTTGTGCATGAGACACACATGATACCGATCCCCTAACCCAATCTCCCTGAAGGGACACAGGCAGGGTTCCCGTACCCTGCAGCAAGAATTACTGACACGCTCGTGCGTCTCAGGCAGATGGAGCACCTCTCTGCCGGCACCCGCATGATCGCCTCTCAGACTGATCCGCTGGTGCTGTGAGTGCATTGTATGGGGTGTGAGCTATTGGCTCTCACACACTGCCTCTCTCCCCCCCCCCCTTTACTGTACAATGAAATAACATTTAAAGCTTGACATCTCTTAGAATATTGTGTCCTATTGATCCTGGTAACGATCACTGGGGCAGAGATAAAGTGGAGATAATGTAAAAGGAGATGAAGCACCAGCCAATAAACTCCCATCTAATTTCAAACACAGTTCATTGGCTGGTTCTTTATCGCCTTTCACTTTATCTCCAGTTTATCTATTCTCCAGGCTTAATACATCTGCCCCACTGGGAGCTGTCATCAAGATCTCCCAACAGTTCATAGTTTTTCAGGCAACCTGTGGAGTTATAGTAGGAATGAATGCAGCAGGTTTGCAAATGTGGCAGTAATACCCCTTTTACACCAAAATCCCTGGTCTTTGAACACGGGAGTTTCCAGGGTTGGACCCAGCTTCATACCCCATTTACACAGCAATGTGACCCAGGTCAGACCCAGGTCTGCACCATTTAAAACTGAACCTGGGTCAGCCCTGCTTTTGCCTATGGATGACATTAAAAATGTCCATTTTAGGACTAATAAACTGCTATCCAACCTTCCCTCAATTATTTTAAATAAAAATTAAAAGACATGACAAGTTAGCATTGAAAAATGTTGGTTTGTTTTTTTTTGTAAAATATTTTTCAAAAAGTTTTATTCAGTGCTCAAGCACACATAGCGGTATAAAAGCGCAGTATCACCCATGTGCTCCCCCCCCCCCCCCCCAAAAAAAAAAAAAGATACTGCATCCAATTATGATTTCTGTGTGCACTGCCCGTATCCTTCCTGACTGTGCAGTGCACTGTGGAAAGGCATCCAGCACTTCTGTATCCTTTCAGCACTACCAAGATGTCCCAACCTGGGTTGTGACCATTTACACCGCCTACGACCCAGGTCCAACCAGTGTTCAACCCTGGTCAGGACCTGGGTAGGAGACCAGTGTTACTGGACCTGGGTTGGCGCCTTTTACACCAACGCTGACCTGGGTCCAACCTGGGTTTTTCCTTGGTGTAAAAGGGGTATTAGTAATGACTACAGCTGTGCACCAGCTAGGCGATCTGGAAAACGTGGACCGCTGGTAGATCTTGAGGACCGGTTTGGCCACCCCCTAAGCATCAGTCATGCGGGAACACGATCTGTGTGCTAATACATGGTTAGTCCAGTGTAAACCTAGGCTTGTTCATTAGATGCCGTGTACTCCTGGCCTCATGTTGGATTTTGGTTCGCAGTAGGCTAAAGATGCAGCTTTGAATTGTGGAACCATTTTGCACTGCAGGGTGGGGAGGGCAAATTTTAAATTGGCAAACTTAGGGTTGGGGGGAGGGGCTTATCTCTTAATCTTGGTGCAAAAGTAGAGCTATAGTCTATCTGCGTTCTACATGCCAAAGTAGGTGGTATTGGAACCCTTTACAGCAGGGCTGGGCAACACCGGCCCTCCAGATGTTGATGAACTACACATCCCAGCATGCCTTGCATCAGTTTCAGCATGGCCACATAGCAAAACTAATGCAAAGCATCCTGGGATGTGTAGTTCATTAACATCTGGAGGGCCGGTGTTGCCCAGCCCTGCTTTACAGCATGTCCAATTGCAGCTTTGCTCCTTCTCTCAAATTGGGCCCAGAATGGCAGATGTATCTATATGGAGGTCAGACATTAGATCTATTGACATCAGCTGTTCACAGCCTGGTCCCGTGATGCAGTCCTATGTAATGTCACCTTCCGCTGTGATTACTGACACCTTCAATACAAATAGGCTCTTGTTAATTTATTCCATCGTGAGTGTTAGCGCAGCATTGTGCGAAACGTGTTTACATTTCTATACTGTAGGAGAGGAGCTGTCTGCTCTCTATACGGTCACTTAGAATAAGGGGTGGCACACTGACTGCACAGATTTACGTATTGATAGTCCGTTCAATTTAATGCTGAACAAAGTTAAGCCAAGTAAATTTATTCTCCTCCTTTATTGATGTTACTATAATTCCATTATGTAACGGTGCCAAAGTTCAGGGATCTGATTGGCAGTTATTATGGTCAGTGACGTTCTGGCCCTGTAGCTCCTCCTCCTTACAGCAGAGTGACGCTATTACTGACCCTGCACCAGGGGCTTGTAGTTAGCAGACAACACACAGGTCCGTTCTGATTATGCTACAATATGGTTGCTTATTGCTGCAGGATGGGATCCAATATCAATCTTCAGGCCCCATACACTGGTCTGATTTCAACATATCTGGCCAAGAAATTAGCCCAAAAAGGATGTGTTCGACATCCTGTTGGGTCCGATGTGCGGTACTGTGCGTATCGGACCGGAGTCTGAGTTCCACATGCAATACGTTGCATGTAAGAGGACCGACTGTACCGCATGCCATCCTGCCCCCCCCCCCTCAGTGTGTATGCACTGAGCGGCTTTCCTCCAGTGTGTATGGACCTTACGAACCGTTTTTACGGGTCATAGGGTTGACTTATTTGTTTACAGTTTCTTATATAGCGTGGCAGATTCCATTGCGCCTTTTGAAGGTCAACATATATTAGGTCTACACATAATATAGGTTGACATGACTAAAGGCCCCCATACACTAGGGCGACTTGTCCTAAGGACAAGTCAGCCCCGATTTACCCTGAGCTTCCCCGGCAGCTCCCCGGGGCATTTGGCACTTGATGTGCCATATTTTACATGTGATAAATCGGTTGCGATTTATCACATGAAAAATCCTGGGGGGGGGGGGAGCGGCAGGATGGGAGTGGGGACCGGCCGGGGACGGGGTCCGGTCCTGGGTACCTGTAGGTGCAGGCTGTAATCTGTATTGTGCACTGGGAGAGCCTCAGCCTCTTCAGATGTAGCGGTGCTGCGGCAGGCAGGGTCAGGAGCGGGGACCGCAGATGCAGAGAGACCGGGTGCGCGGCGCGAGAATAGAAAGAAATCCCATTCAAAGGACTGGGCGGCCGCTGATTGGCTGAGAACTCAGCCAATCAGCGGCCGCCCAGTCTTTTGAATAGGATGGTTTCTATTCTCCCGCTGCTCTGCGGTCCCCACGGCGAGCGGGAGAATAGACCATCCTATTCAAAAGACTGGGCGGCCGCTGATTGGCTGAGTTCTCAGCCAATCAGCAGCCGCCCAGTCCTTTGAATGGGATTTCTTTCTATTCTCGCGCCGCGCACCCGGTCTCTGCATCTGCGGTCCCCGCTCCTGACCCTGCCTGCCGCAGCGCCGCTACATCTGAAGAGGCTGAGGCTCTCCCAGTGCACAATACAGATTACAGCCTGCACCTACAGGTACCCAGGACCGGACCCCGCCCCCAGCCTGCTCCTGTCACTCCCCCGGACGGCTGCACATGATTATTCTTATGTGCAGACCGTCCGACATCCGGATCTGATCCGATGTACACGGGACCGCGCATCGGATCAGATCGGATGTCATACACTACGCAATTTGCCCAGTTTCACCCGATTTCTCGGGCCAATCCTCCAGAATCGGGTGAAATCGGGGCCAAATCGCGTAGTGTATGGGGGCCTTAAGGTTGACAGGGGTAGAAGGTTGACACCAACATTAGGTTGACAATGGGACAGTCAAAAGGTTGATTTGAGTTTTTGATTTATTTATTTTTTCTGTCCCGCATTTCGACATAAGTTTGGACACCGTATCCATGCCCCGCGTCTCCTGGCATGGCTCTCTGTGCTCGCCATGCTTCGGGCACGGTACCTTGCTGTGCTTGGCACACTATTATATTCTCCCTGATGGTAGGGTATCAAATACCGCCTGTCGGCTCCAAAAAAGTGAAAATCTCATCTCGACCATTTGACTGTCAACCTGATGCTTGAGCCGACCTTCCAACCATGTCGGTCTTAGCCATGTCTACCCAACGACCGGATCCTGTTTTTTTACCTCTGTCTTCAGTATCTTCTATGTACGGCGGCTCTTTCATTCCATTGCGCCATTCTGCAGTAATGAATGTTATGGTCAGGTCTACTTCATATTTTGGAAGGTTTATGGCTGGGGTAGCCAACCCTAGTCCCCGAGAGCTACCAACAGTGCATGTTTTGCAGGTCTCCTCACAGAATCACAAGTGAGCTAATTAGCTCCAGCTGTGGATCTTTTAAAATGTGTCAGTGATTAATGAGTGCAGCTGTGCAGCAGCTAGGTTGTCTGGAAAATGTGAACTGTTGGTAGCTCTCGAGGGCTAGGGTTGGCTACCACTGGTTTATGGGAATGAGGGGGTAAATGTCTGTGAGTATGTCATATCTTATACCCATGTAAAAACATTTTTCCAGGGAAAAGATCAAAGTGACCAAAGCTAGTCATGAGGTTGCAGATGGTCCAGAGGCTAAAAAATCCAAGGTGGATTCTACAGAGAGCACCATGATGAAGAAGGTAACTCATCTAAGGTCAGAGTGTTTTGGACACGGGGCTGTTTCCCGGACCCTTGGATTTGATAGCGTCATTGTAGGTCTCGCTGAATCCAGCGTTTCATATGAATGGTAAATGTAGAAAGCGCATGACTTATTGTACGCAGGGTCCTGCAGCGCTTAGATTTCTAGCCACACCTGCACTCCGAACCCCAAAACACACAGCCAATCGGATTCACTCACTGCTAATTACATGCATGCGAGACTTTTATGTTCTAAATCAGAGATGGCTAACCTTGACACTCCAGCTGTTGTTGAACTACACATCCCAGCATGCCCTGCTACAGTTTTAGAATGGCCAAATAGTAAAACTGTAGTAGGGCATGCTGGGATGTGTATTTCAACAACAGCTGGAGTGTCAAGGTTAGCCATCACTGCTCTAAATATTAAAGGAACTTATTGGAGGCAATGCAGTGTTGCGTGTATTCCAGGAATAATGGCTTCCATATTGCGTGTGTGCGTTGCTTTACAGCATGTAAATGTGGATATTCGGGTGTCTTGACAAAGGCAGCGTTTTACTGCGTGTTCAGATGGGGAGGTCATTAACTCATCTTTAACTGTGTAATGGGTGCACACTAAACCGGACATGTCCAAACTGTGGCCCTCCAGCTGTTGTGAAACAAGTCCCGTCATGCCTTGCCACAGTTTTGCTATTAGGGAATGCTAAAACTATTGCAAAGCATGCTGGGATGTGTAGTTTCACAACAGCTGGAGGGCCACAGTTTGGCATTGTCTGGACTAGAGCGCATTTGCAGTGTTGAAAGCATTCACAATATATTCACCAGACTTTGTCCGCTTTGTATCAGCCACGTTGTCTACTCTGGGGATGTTGAACTTCCAGCCCTCCAGCTCTGGGAAACTACACATCCCATCATGCCCTGCTGCAGTTTTAACATCCCCTAATTGCAAAACTTGTGCAGTCAGTTGTTTTGCACCACATGTATAATTTTTGGCCCATATTGTAGATGTTGGGCTGCCAGTAATGAGGACTTGCTGACCTGGTATATCTAGATGTGTAATTGGTATGGTTTGTGTTACCTGTCACGTAATCACTGTGAGGAAGCAGTGTTCATTACATCTTAGGGGTTTATTCTAGTTCATTCTTTCTGACAAAATCCTTCTTAGATGGACAAAACCATGTGCACTGCAGGGGGGCAGATGTAACATGTGCAGATAGAATTAGATTTGGGTGAGTTATTTTGTTTCTGTGCAGGGAAAATACTGACTGCTTTATTTTACACTGCAATATAGATCTCACTTTGAAGAAAAACCCCACCCAAATCTAATTCTCTCTGCACAAGTTACATCTGCCCCACCCGCAGTGCACAGGGTTTTGTCCATCTAAGAAGGATTTTGTCAGAAAGAATGAACTAGAATAACCCCCTTAGTGAGGAACTGACCTGACAGACCTAATATTATCTATCCACCAGGGATGTGTGGTGAGGCGAGAGATTTTCACGTCACTGATACCCACCCAGAAAGTAATAGTATAAAAACAGAATACAGAAATCTTTATCATGGTGATTTGGTAAACGGCTGTACGGTTGGTTTCTTGCAGTGTAGAGTGAGAGGATGTGTAGAAGACGGTTCTCTTGCACAATAACACTACGCTTTCCCCCTGTCCTACACTGCAGGCAAGGTATATGGTTACATCATTGTGTAATCTGCAGGCCCGCCCCTCACATTAATTTATTCCTCACTGACATAAATTAGGATGCCTTAGGTGCTCGCAAACGCTTAAGTGTTGCAAATGGGAGTTCGTTTTTTTACTTGACAGACTTTGCAAAGTGACATATTTAAATTAGAAAATGCTTTGGGGGATGTGTGTTTCTATTCCCTACTGGTGAGCAAATGCACAGCCTGGAAGAACACAATAGTGTCTGAACATTTTGCAATTTAGCTTAATGTCTCAGCGGGGTCTTAACTCCCGCGGTACTAGCGCACTTGAGAAGGCTGTCAGTCTTGTGGCACGTGTCACATTCACTAGTGTTAAACGTGGGGTGCGGGATTCTCCAGAGTGACAGCACTATGGCACAGAGAGGGGCATGCTTGGGGCATTCAGTGTGGTAGCACGGTGCTTTATTACACCGTGTAACAATGTTGATAGAGATAATTACAAATGTGGAGCATTCAAGTAGAAAGCCTTGTCATTTGTACTGAGTGACCTAAATAATGGCAGAATATGGGGGAGAAACGGAATGCTAAATCTCATGAAATAGAATTCACACACAAAAAATAAAATCAGTTCTCCCTTAGTTTCTAATTAGACTGAGCCACATCGGTGTGTTGAAGAATGGGGGTTCTCCCTTGGGGTCTGCACCATTTAGGGATTTTTGGTATGAAGCTGATGCCAAATCCACTTGATTTGGCCAGTTGTAGTCATTCTTGTTAGCACTGTATCTGTAAGTCGCAGGCTAAGCGATGCCCTGAAAATAGTCATGTATTTTTTTGCCGCCACTGCCTGTGATCTCCCACACACAGTCCCTGACTGTCAATCTATTGGTGAATTCTCTGCAACTGTCGTTACAAGTTAATTGCCACAAGTGTGTGATGCATGTGGCCAATCGTTCAACTCCTTCAATACCTGCAAGATGGGTTAACCAGGCTGAGTAGGTTTTCTGGAGAAACGGAGGTTGAGAGGTGATATGATTAGTATGTTCAAATACAGGATTGGGAATCCATATGGAACTGGGAGATGATTGGTCAGTAACAGGCCTATACTTAGGACAAGTGGGCATGTACTGAGGCTTGAGGAAAATAAATTCCGTACTGAATTAAGAAGAGGATTCTTCACCATTAGAGCAGTAACATTCTGGAACTCATTGCCGGTGGGGGTGGTTACAGCGACTACTGTATGTTACCATTCTGAATCAGGCCCGTAAATCACTGTGACAGTCTATAAGAATAAACTTGCCATTTACCTTTGGTTTGTTTCTTAAGCTTATATTGACTTCTAATTCTGCATTGTCTACTATTATCATAACCAGTCACATGATGCAGAGAGGCTTTGAAAAGCCCATCTGAGCTCTGCTTGGGGTACTATAATATATACACCTCATCCCTTTCCTCTGCCTTCACATGACATACTGACGGTGTTGTCTGACTGGCAGCCATGTTTGTAACCTCTAGAGCAATTTTGAAAAGGGGATACACATGTAAGAAAACTTATGCGTGCTGAATAAGTACTTGTCGGGATTGCTGCATTAAGGGTTGTGTAAACTTTCTTAATACTTTTATTTTGAGAAAACTGTAAGTCTTATGCTTTTAATCGAGTAAAAGATCAGTAGCCGCCGCCGCCGCCGTTTATCTGCTGGTATTACTAGCCAAGTGGCCGGCCTTCTATCGCATCCTGCTATGGAAAGCCGTCCACCTCCGCGAAAATCGATTGGACGGGGAAAAGCGCCCAGTGTGTATGCACCTTAAGATTCCCAGGTTTTGACCGGAAAAGTGTTTTTGTAATATGTGGATTCTGTTCTATTGTCCTGTCACAGCCTAATGAGAGGGTGCAATTATTATAACTGTGGTCGGCAGTGATTCCGCTCTGTCTGAAAGGCTCCTTTTATCGTTCCTCTTGACCTTAATCTTGCACATGTCATTAGAGCTGAAAGCTCACCTTTCCCAGTAAGGTGTGTCCTGGGTTGCAGAGAACAAAGGCCCTTATTCTAGTTCAGTCTTAGAGGCAAATTCTTTCTTAGATGGACAAAACCATGTGCACTGCAGGTGGGGCAAATATAACATTTGCAGAGAGAATTAGATCTGGGTGGGGTTTTACTTCAAAGTGAGATCTATATTGCAGTGTAAAAATAAAGCAGTCAGTATTTACCCTGCACAGAAACAACATAACTCACCCAAATATAACTTTCTCTGCACATGTTACATCTGCCCCACCTGCAGTGCACATGGTTTTGTCCATCTAAGAAGGAATTTGCCTCTAAGAGTGAAGTAGAATAAGGGCCAAAGTGTGGGCAGCCTCTCTCCCCCCAGGCGACTGTCAGCTAATATAAGGATTCATTTGGCTTCATGTAGAACTGTTCTGTGTATGGCGTTCAGACTGTCTAGGTCCAAATTATTTAAATCAACAGAGTTCAAGTCAAAAGGTCACTATTCCTGGGGGCTGCTATTAGCCGGGACAGAGGAGCCTTTATTTTGAGGGAATCCTCAGCGCTGTCCAAAGAAAGAGCTTGCAAAGCTAAAGTATGTGCTGATCTATGTACTGCATCTCCTGCCAGTCACAGATCCGTATGTACAATTCACACACCCTAAGATGGGTTGGGATATACACAGTGAAAGGATTATACAGCAAAAATGATCTAGTACGTGCATGATCAGTTACAGAGGTCATGTTACCAATTTTACATTTCTACTTCATTATAATTTACTGATAACGTAATTATGTAGAAAGCACAGAGGGAGGGAATACCGCAGACTGTATGTCACACGCCTCCGATATCTCCATGTGATTACAGCCAATCTTATCTGTGCAGTACATCGCACATATTCTGTGTTTAAAGGGCCCTACACACGGGGGCAAATTAGGGGCTCACTAGATCGCTTAGGAAATGCTCTGAAATCGCTCCATGTGTAGGGGCCATAGCTATCGCCTGGCGATTAATATCCAGAATGCTGGATACGTCTAGTTAATCGCTGGGCAGGGTCAGTGTTCTCACCAGAGAAAACTGGCCTTGACCGATCGCTCGGCACACAACACTGTGTGCCGAGCGATCTACATTGAGCAGATTGCTCAGCAACATCTCCCTGTGCGTAGGGCCTTTTAGGCCAGATTGCTGAAGTGTGAGATGAACAGTCATTCATTAACAAAATGGTCTTTCGCTAACAACTGCAGATAATTCGTTACACACCGGAACCGTGAACTAAAAGCCTCATAATGTTACATCCGCGACAGAAGCCTTTGATGCAATATAATGAATATTTGCAATGTTACACGGAACAGAGCAGTAAGGCGGCAAGAATGGGTCTTACCGAGAGAGGGAGAAGTGGGTCCTGCTTACAATCTATTGGATAACAGGAGTTTAATACATGGAAGTGCGACATTTTGCATATTTGTAAGTGTTAAATGATTGGTAAGATCACTTGTTGGGGTCAGATGTGGTTGTGTGAACTGTGTAGAGGGGAGGTAAGTGGAATAGCTTATGGGGGGTTATGTAAATGAGTGAGAAATACCTGAATGTTTGGGGTACAATAGAAAGTCTTGTGCCTCGGAGGGCGTTCTGCAGAGTGGGTGCAGCATAGAAAATGTTCTGTAAATGGGAATTACATAAGGTGATGCGGTTGGGTGAGACACACAGGTCTTATACAGAGCAGTGGGGTCGAGCTGGGAGATATTTGAAGACGAGTGGAGGGATCCGTTGGTTTTGTTCTTGGCATTGAATATTAGAAGTATTTTTTTATTGTACTTGGTAAAATATGGACAACCTGTGTACAGAGAACAAGTTAGTAAAGTTAGTCTAATGGCTAAGATCACACTGGAAGAGTGAGGTGTGTGTTTAGGGGAAGAGTGTTGCAAAGGTCAATGCAGGAGATCAGTACATACACAGAAATCGGAGGTTTATGACGTGCCATCGGGTACGATGCGCGATCCCTTGCGCATCAGACCTGAGTCAGAGGTGGGACTGGCATGCTGGTCCGACCTCCAACTAAAACACCCCTCCCAGTAGGGGGGGGAACAGGGGTCGCATGCAATCCTGCAGCCCGGAAAGGTCCCGGGTGGCTTATGGGGGATCAGAGATGGCCATACACTGCTGCTATACATTGCAGTAGTGTATGGCCAGCTTAAGAAAGGGATTTCCACACTGCTTATGTTCATCATACATTAAGAGGAAAGTCCACAAATGGAGCATTCTGTCCCTCCTGGACAGGGTCATGTTGGGAGGTATGTAGACCTTTTGTCTTGGATACATTGAATATACAGTAGGGCAAAAAATATATTTGGAGAGCCACCGATTGTGCAAGTTGCCCCACTTAAAAAGATGAGCGGTCTGTAATTTTTATCATAGGTAAATTTCAACTGTGAGAGACAGAATGTGGGGGAAAACCTAGGAAATCACATTGTATGAGTGTGATTTTTTTATTTATTTTTTAAATCCATTTATTTGTATATTCTTGTGGAAAATAAATATTTGGTCACCTACCGACCAGCAACCATTTCTGGCTCTCATAGACCTCTTTAAGAAGCTCTTCTATCCTCTACTTGTTGCCTGTATTAATGGCACCTGTTTGAACTGGTTATCTGTATAAGACACCTGTCCACACGCTCAAACAGTCAGACTGCAACCTCTCCACAATGGCCAAGACCAGAGAGCTGTCTAAGGACACCAGGGATGAAATTGTAGAACTGCATAAGGCTGGTATGAGCTACTCTACAATATGCTTGGTGAGAAGAGATCAACTGTTGGGGCAATTATTGAAAAATGGAAGAAATACAAGATCATTGACCATCTCCCTCGACCTGGGGCTCCATGCAAGATCTCGCCTCGTGTGGTATCGATGATCTTGAGAACAGTGAGGAAGCAGCCCAGAACTACATGGGGGGGACCTGGTCAGTGACCTTAAGAGAGCTGAGACCAGTCACAAAGGTTACCATTCGTAACACACTACGTTGCCATGGATTCAAATCCTGCAGGCCTGAAATCTCCCCCTGCTTAAGCACATGTTCAGGCCCGTCTACAGTTTGCCAGTGACCATCTAGATGATGCAGAGGAGGATTGGGAGAATGTCATGTGGTCAGATGAGAGCACAATAGATCTTTTTTGGTATAAACTCCACTTGTGTTTGGAGGGAGAAGAATGATGAGTGGCATCCCAAAAAACACCATACCCACTGTGAAGCACGGGGGTGGAAACCTCATACTTTGGGGCTGCTTTTCTGCAAAGTGGACAGGACGACTGATCCGTTATTAAGGAGAGGATGAATTGGGCCATGTATCGTGAGATTTTGGCAAAAAACCTCTTTCCCTCAGTAAGCGCATTGAAGATGGAACGTGGCTGGGTCTTCCAGCATGAAAATGACCCCAAACACACCGCCTGGGCAACTAAGGAGTGGCTCCATAAGAAGCATTTCAAGGTACTGGAGGCCTAGCCAGTCTCCAGACCTCAACCCAATCGAAATTTGTGGAGGGAGTTGAAAGTCCGTGTTGCCCGGCGACAGCACCAAAACATGACCGTACTAGAGAAGATCTGCAGGGAAGAGTGGGCCAAAATACATGCTACAGTGCGTGCAAACCTGGTCAAGAACTACAGGAAACGTTTGACCTCTGTAATTGCCAACCAAGGTTATATTACAAAGTATTGAGTTTAACATTTTGAGTGCCCAAATATTTATTTTCCGCAAGAATATACAAATTGTTTAAAAGCATACAATGTGATTTCCTTTTTTTCCCCCCTATTCTGTCTCTCACAGTTGAAGTTGTACCTATGATGGAAATTTCAGACCTTCCACCTTTTTAAGTGTGTCAACTTGCACAACCGGTGGCTGTCTACTTTTTTGCCCAACTGTACTTAGATATGTGTAACATGATTTGGCTACAAATTGGATGTGGAGAGCAAAGGGCAGCTCTGAGGCAGTGCGAATCCTAACCAGCAAGATGGAGGGGTCTGGTTTATTGTTGTGTCATCAGAAATCCGTAACCTTTGTTTGCTGAGGAGAAATACATTTAAAACTCCATGTGGCATGGTTTCCCACCACACATAGGTGTCCTCTTTTCCTGCATAGCCCCCTAGGGGTGGGAGGACCCCAGTAGACAGTAGGTCACATCATTGCTATACCCTGATAAAGAAATTGCATTTCGTAGGCATGTGTCTCTTTATTCATAGTGAAGATGGGGTTTTCTAACAAGCAGCTGTACTTCTGTTTTCCTGATTTTTCACATGACACAAGATTGTCTCAATCTCCATGCTTGTAAGAAATAAGATGGTCCTCCAGGACCCTAGGCCAGCTCCTCTATGGTAAATGACATGTACGGTGGTGATAGTGGCGTTCTAGAATTGGTAAGCAATGTGCTGCGCTCCCTCTGCTGTAGGTGTTGGGCTGCCAAGGTGATGTGTAAGGCAGTGTCGCACTGTCCAGGAATTTCACAGAAACAGAAAAAAAAAATCTCGGCGAGTAAAGTTACAAAAAACAAAAAAAAGTTTGCAGGGAAAGTAGAGCACGATGTCCTCAACAACTGGAACGCTCAGTCTCATTATCCACAAGTGACATTGCAGCGGCCCCAATCAATGTTCCTCTCGCTGTCTAAATGTTTTAAAGAGCTCGGAGGGGGGGTGCGCGTGGAAAGGAGGGAGGCGGGTGGTTGGAATGACAGTAAGTTCAACTTTTCTCTGCGAAACATTCCCACTGCGACTCCTAACTTCTCTGATTTTGTCCTTGTCAGAAAATAGAGTTCTGCCAGTTGAAGGACGCCTTGGAAATTGACTGGAACAGCGAAAAAGCAAAACCTGCGCTCAAGAAAACTCCAGCTGACTTCTTCCTCTGGCAAGGTAGTAACTTCTTCCCTTATGTAACTGCAAACTTTAGCGGTCATTTGGTTTAATAACTCCAATAAGGGAAAGGGGTGAAAGTTGATTGTTTAGCTAAGCTTGCATATTTTAGGAGACTCCTACAGTTAATGTTTGGTGACTGACTTGCAGTCTCATAGGTATCGCATACTCTGTGGAGAAAGTAAACAGACGTGAATTTGCTAGTTTTGGGGTCCTGCTGTGCTTTGCTGTTTTTACACTTTTAGCCATTTAGTCCTTCATTTCAGACCGTACGATAGCTATTGCTTTCTGTCTGCTGTGTGTGTTTTTTTTTTCTTCTTCTTTTTGGCAGAAAGGGTTGTACACTTGTCATGGTTTCCTAATATTTGGTGCCTATGTGGGTTTTATGTTTTGGGATTCCCCCATCTGTGCGGAACGTTTCTTTTTTTTTTTTTTTTTTTGAAGATGATGATCTCCCTGGAAAAGTGGTGTCCGCACCCTCACATGTTCTGGTTTGCTGAAAGTCGATTTTGGACCAGTATAGGGAACGAAACCTGTAATGACTTAGTGGGTGCAGGGCCTTGTAGTGCATGTCCGCTTCATTGCGTGATAGACTGGATACAATCACCACAGTCTCCAGCTAACATGCAGGTCACCCTCTAAGTCAGTGGTTCAACATCGGTCCTCAGGACAGTTTTTTACATTTACAGCCGCAGCGATCATCATTAGTATTGGCACCTACGTTAGGTGCCAGAGATCCATCTGCCACCGGCTTCCTTTCTCTATACACACGCAAGGCGGAACAGTCCTATGCGGGTTGTGGTGTTGCTGCTCCCAAATTCTCCTCTGCGCATGCACTGTCTGCTGGCGCTCTCTCTCTAGCCACGTGTAAGAACAGACAGCCATCCAAATCAATCCCTGTATGTGTTATGTGTGTATTTGTAGGATGGGTGTGTGGCCGGGCTCAGGTTTCTTTTCCGTGGGGATTCTTTCCTGCGTTCTGCAGGTCGTTGACGTGTGATGCTAGAAAGGTCCTTACACTTCCTTGTCGTTGCCCTTATTTATAAAACTTCCTGCCTACTGCTGCTGTTTTGGGCACACTCACCCCCACGCAGCAGCTGGACAGCGAGGAGGCCTAAGGGCATCCTTGGGGTGCGGTGTGCACCTGCTCAGCTATTCTCGCCTTCCTCTGCTGGCTGTGACCTGCGGGGAGGGGTCCAGGCTGTGGCATTCCTTTCCATCTCCAGCTATGCCGGGTCTGTGTACTCTTACCAGCCGTTCTGTGCCTCTAGTGTTAGATTATGTAGGTTATACCGCTGGCCTGTCTGGTACACAGAAGCTCAAAAATCCGCAGAAGGCAACAAAATATGTGCAGGATTTCCGAATGATTGTCCTTTATGGTTTAATAGCGATAAGGTGCCAGATACACTTGTTATACAGAGGATTAGGAACAGGCAGTGATGTGCACCGCATGAGATGGGGAGAAGGGAGCAGCACTTGCTGGTAATGCAGGAAGGCGAGCCAGATAAAGAAGTGTTATTTACGGATCGCCTTACACTGGGGTCGCCCGGGCCTTAGGGGAAGCGGTGGAACAGATGCCACCACTCCCTGCCAGCCTACACATTTTCTTTATTCGCTTCGGGTCCGTGTCCTGAAAAGGAATGTGTTGTTAACCTGTTCTGTAACAATTATTATTGTCTGGCCCACGGAACAGATGCCTATGTAGTAGGAATGTAAAGGCTGCAGGCAGAAATATGGGATTTGTTTTACATGTGGAAATATTAACAGAGACAACAGGTGCTTATGTTTTATATGTAAACCTATCCTATATTCTGTTTTTTCCTTTTAGCTTATTATGTTTTCTTCCCTTGCCAACCTTTGTCTCCCAAACAACGATCACACTTCCAGCATCTCCTTTATTGTCTTCAATTTGACCCCAGGTGTAACCTTTTATCTGCTGTATGTACATGCACCTGTATCTGCTGGTTCATGCACCTGTATCTACTTCACCCTAGGTAACTCCTGGGATTTGTAATCCTGGATTTCCTGGTCACCTGATGAGGTCACACTCTCCCTGTTTCATGCACCAATAGGAAAGCAATTAGGGATCACATGATGTCTATTTTGTACTACCTGTAAGTTGAGCAGTTGTACTGCACACGTGCAGTGGTGGTCTTGCGACAGCAATCGCAGATTTATTCAGAGTTTGCGGCTGGTGACAGCAGAAGGGGAGGAGGTGGGGGGGGGGGGGTGTTTGTAAAACGTCAGATGTGGTGTGTTTTTGATAGCGTGTAACTGCCTGTGACTGTGATCCCGTATACAATCAAAATGACTCCGGCATTTCTAAATCTGCATGGCCATAAGCCGGTTAATGTATTTATACATGAGTGGCGTGTCTGAGTCTCCTCCAATAGTTCCGGTTGACAGATCTACAGTGTCTAGATAGACCAGTGATGGCTAACCGTGACACTCCAGCTGTTGTTGAACTACACATCCCAGCATGCCCTGCATCAGTTTTAACATGGCCAAATAGTGAAACTGTAGCAGGGCATGCTGGGATGTATAGTTCAACAGCAGCTGGAGTGTCAAGCTTAGCCATTACGGATCGACATGCAATAGATCAACAGACACTGTCAAAACGATGACGCGAAAAAAGTAGAACCATAAGGTCGACATGAGTTTCTCATGTGTTGTTTGTAAATCGGCTGGTTCTATTGTCACCATCCTATAATAGTGTGCCGAAGCATGGCGAGCATAGCTTTACACTAACTGGGGGTCCATGTCAACGACTCATGTTGACCTTTTTAATGTGTGTACGTTTTTGACTGTCTAATAATCCACACCCATCCAATGGGGTTCTACCAAAAGGATACAGCGATTTCACTTAACTTCTTTGGACTTTGAAGCACATTGGATGGACACCCCGCAGTGAATACCCTTCTATATTCACCACGTTTAAATACTTTGCCTGAGGTCCAACTGCCTCCACTGGAATACAGCAATTGGGACACCACCACCTGCTCAATCTTTGGGTTGCCTTTCCACTGGCCTGTGATCCTGCCCCAATCAATGGGCACAGAGACAATCTAACACAGCACCAGGAACCCAGTTAGGTTTTACGGATACCCACCATCATCATTTCCAGTGATATCAAGGAAACAAGGAGGATCAGGCAAACCTCAGGGTTTAATACAGACACAAGCAGGAGACCACCTTAAGTATATTGCTCAGTCCAATTTGATCATTTATTTTATCTATTCAAGTGCAGTATTATGGTCAATAATTAGTATACGGATTATTCATATAGAATATACAATACATTTCATATACCTTTTGTGATACCCAATTGATCTATTTTTATTTATTTTTAATATCATTTGAATTGGTTGACACAAAGCGCTTCACTTTTTTTCCCTTTTTCTTGTTTTATATCTGTATTCTATGTATTTACCAGCTTCTGATTCTCTCAGTTGTGGGAATGTACCTTATTCTGTGGTCAGCACCCTGCCCTAAAAAAAAAATCCTAGCGAACACTAAGATTAATCGCCATTAGAAAAATTAAGACTTCCTTTTTGTTTCCTGACCAGAATCCGCTAACATCCCCTGGGATTAGCAATTATTCGCCTATCCGACCATTGAGCAATTGAAAGAGATAATCGTTCTACACAGCAATTAAAAATCGCTTATGAAGCACAGCTTCGTGAGAACAATAGTTACGTAACAAGTGATCACTGTTAGAAGATTAATCTCTTAGTGTTGTGCGTTTTACAGATCACCCACGTTGCAGAGTTGGAAGGGTCTCGGTAGGGCTGAAAAATGCTGGTCGCCGAGGCAACCGAGAAATGCTTTCCGGTGAACGTGTCTTTATTTGAACATGAGACGCCTATATATGGTGACAGCGGAAATTACACCTCAGATGGCAAAGTTACACATAATGATAGAGCTGCGATGACAGAATATTCAATGCAACATAATTGCACGGTCACCGGGACCTTATTATTTCAGATATACACCCTTCTGTACTGCCTAGATCAGGCATTCCCAACCACGGCCCTCAAGGCACACCAACAGTGCAGGTTTTAGTGATATCCAGGCTGCAGCACAGATGGTTTAATCAGAATCCCTCAGATACTAATTGAGTCACCTGTGCTCAAGCCTGGATATCTACAAAACCTGCACTGTTGGTGTGCCTTGAGGGCCGTGGTTGGGAAGGGTTGGGATCATTTGGTCTATTGCATTATGGTAGAAAGTCATTAGGTCGAATCCATTAGGTCGACATGCTAAAAGGTCGACATGATTCTAGGTCGACATGGGAAAAGGTCGACATGATTCTAGGTCGAAAGGTCATTAGTTCGACAGGTCATTAGTTCGACAAGGTCATTAGTTCGACATTGTCTATGTCGACATTCACAAGGTCGACATGGGGGTTTTCACTGTTTTTTTTACCTGAATGTCAACACAGTCGACATGGACACAGTTTAAAGTGCACTGCATCCCCTCGCATCGCTCGCTGCGCTCGCTATGCGTCGGGCACGGTGCCTCGCTATGCGTCGGGCACGGTGCCTCGCTACGCTCGGCACACTATTTTATTCTCCCACCACGCCCTAGTGGATGGTAGGGCATGAAATACCGCCTGTCGGCACATGTTGGCTCAAAAAACAGTGAAAAACTCCATGTCGACCTTGTGAATGTCGACATAGACAATGTCGAACTAATGACCTTGTCGAACTAATGACCTTGTCGAACTAATGACCTGTCGAACTAATGACCTGTCGAACTAATGACCTTTCGATCTAGAATCATGTCGACCTTTTCCCATGTCGACCTAGTCATGTCGACCTTTTAGCATGTCGACCTAATGGATTCGACCTAATGACTTTCTACCATAATGCAGTAGACTAAATGACCGCATCCCGTTGGGAATGTCTGGCCTAGATCATACTATGTGGAACTTACTATAACACCAGGGGCAAAGCCAAATCTCTGTAGGCCCCATAGCAAAATTTTTGTGGTGACCCTGTCCCCATGCTTCTAGAGACCTCTCCACGGTGGTTGTTCATTTCCGGACCCATTATAGTTCCCTCTAAAAAGAGCCAACTTGTGTTAAATTCAGATTTCTTTTTGTCGAAAACTGCCTTCAATGCTGTCTGAAAGGGCAGCATTGAATGGGTGAGTGGGTGCTATTTCAGGAATGAATATCCCTTTACTTATTTTATTTATTTATTTAAAGTCTCTTGTAAGCTTACAATAAGCCCCTATCTGCTCTTGCCTCCATTCTCTCTTCACAGCTCCCTCTCTCACTATACAGCAAGTTTGAAACAGATCATTATGCTTTCACTTTCTGTTAAACACAAATTTAAGTCCCTACCAACGATAAGCAGCTTTTTCGATAACTTTACCCGCAATTGGGGTTCCAGTTATTGCTGCTAATAGGACTCGTACTCTTTACCTAGCACGGCGCCCACCATTTTGATCGTGGGCATCGCAGGTAAAAAAAATCACGGGCATCGCGGCCATTGAATGCACTAAAAATCGGGTGCGACGCGATGCCCGCGATTTCCCATAGGGATCAATGTTAAATTTCTCAATTGACCCGATTTTACTGTTCAATGCCTCAATTGACCCGATTTTTCCATAGGAAACAATGTTAAATGGCCCACAGAGGCCAAATAGCCACCCTGAAGTGTGAAATGGCCCCCACAATTGTTAACGCCACCCCACGATCAATGTCAACCCGAAGCGTGGCGAGCGCAGCGGTACGCGTCCTACGGCCTTTTCATACCCCCACTATCCACGTCGGCGTGGAGGTGAGAATAGAATAGTGTGGCGAGCCACCGAGCCCGAAGCGTGGCGAGCGCACGCGGATACCTTACCGGGTAAACGCGTCCCTTCGCGGGCTTCACAGGTATCCGCGTCCTCTCGCGGGGCTCGCTGCGCTCCCCACGCTTCGGGCTCGGTGGCTCGCTGCGCTCGCCACACTATTCTATTCTCAACTCTACGCCGACGTGGATAGTGGGGGTATGAAAAGGTCGTAGGACGCGTACCGCCGCCCCTCGCGGGCTCGCTGCGCTCGCCACGCTTCGGGTACACGTTGATCGTGGGGTGGCGTTAACAATTGTGGGGGCCATTTCACACTTCAGGGTGCCTATTTGGCCTCTGTGGGCCATTTAACATTGTTTCCTATAGAAAAATCGGGTCAATTGAGGCATTGAACAGAAAAATCGGGTCAATTGAGAAATTTAACATTGTTCCCTATGGGAAATCGCGGGCATCGCGTCGGTCGCGTCGCACCCGATTTTTTTAGTGCACTCAATGCCCGCGATGGGCGCCGTGCTAGGTAAAGAGTACCTAGGACTCCCCCCCCATGTCACATTAGTGTCCCCAGTTCATAATGTCACACTATAGTGCCCATCCCTTCTCTTTGTACCATTATTAGTCTCCCAGTTTATATTATGAAATTTAATGCCCCCCCCCCCCCAGTTCATTTTAAGCCACATTACAATGAGCAGCTTAAGGGTGTGCCTAGGCACCATATATTGCAGGCCCTAAGGCAAAAATATATCAAAGCACTAATGGTGAAAACATTCTTGGAACATGTAACTTTGACAGGGAAAGTGGGCCCCTCTCAGCTCTGGGCCCCATAGCAGCTGCACTCCCTGCACCTTTGGTAGTTAATCCCTTGTATCATACTCTGGAATTGGTGTCACTAACTTTGTTTCCTTGGGTAAAGGGGTGTTGTATTAAAGTACTACAGTCAATGGGGCAGATGTATTAAGCCTTAACAAGAGATAAATGCAAGGGTGATGAAGAGAGATTAATGTCCAGCCAATCACCTGCTAACTGCCATGTTACATGCGGTGTTTGAAAAAAGTCAGTAAGGAGCTGATTGGCTGGACATTTATCTCTCCTTATCACCCTTGCATTTATCTCTTGTCAAGGCTTAATACATCTGCCCCGCTACTACTGTAGGTTGACACAAAATAGCCAACATGCATTAGGTGGATAGTGGATTAGCTTGAACGGTTCAAAAGATCGACACAACGTTGGTCGAGGTTCAAATAGTTGACACAATTCTTTGGGATCAAATTATAAGTAATGTGTTTTATCATCCGTAAAGATGTATACCCTCTCTTCAGTCACCACCCTTTGGGCAAGTGTGCTGCTCCGCTACAGCTGTGCTCGCCACAGGTTACTATACCCATCATAGACCACGTGGTTTGTAAATGAAGCAAATGTTGTGAAAACACATGAAAACCCCCAAAAAATGTCAGTCTTTTGTGCCTGCGGACATATTGATTGTCTACCTAGGCACTAGTTATCATTCGGATGTTGGATAAAGTTCTCCAGGACTACTGGAACGCCTTTATGGCTGGATGCGGGATCCAACTAATGACCGGTTTCTTTTTAACGCTTTTACATTGCATTGTATTTTCTTAGAGGCCAATTTATTGTTAAATAATAATTATACTTTATAATAAGAAGTGGTCCACTGCACCACACATGTTGCACACAAGTCGGTACGGGGTGAACAGAACAGTGCAATAAACAGAACATAGATATGTCCTCTTACATATTTGCTGCAGTCACACCAAACTACCCCTCTTGGCATGCCAGGCCCTGTAAGAATCTTCTAGCGGATGAGGAGACTCTGCTGATCAATTTGTATGGCATTTGTACATTGTCTGAATCTGTACATGGCGGTCTACAATGTAGCAGCCGCCGCTTTTTTGAAATGCAAGTTCTGTTCTGCTCCATATACAGACTCAGCCACACACAATTTACCAGTGTCATATATCATATTAATTGGCACAGCCTCCTAGTTCATCCTAGGACACAAAAAAAGTGGTAGTAAGGATGGTAGTAGTAGTAGTAGTAAGGGTGGTAGTGGTGGTGGTGGTGGTGATAAAATACAGCATAAATATGGCTGGTAGAACTAAAATCAGCATCAGTTCTGAAGTAGGTGTGGAAATTGTCGAGGAGACTGAAGATGAAGTAGAGGAAGGGAAGAACCGGGCAGGAGCGCTGGTGAGGAAGGAGGGCACTACTCATAAGAGTTAACGGACTAAAAGGGTGTAGTGGTGGCCTTACATGCAGTGGTAATGACTGCAGGGGTGTAGTGGTGGGGTACATGCAGTGGTAATGAGAGCAGGGGTCTAGTGGTGGTAATGATCGGTGTAGTGTTGGCAGTACATGCTGTGATAATGCTGGCAGGGGTGTACTGGTGGCAGTACATGTGGCGGTAATGATGGCAGGAGTGGTATACATGCAGGGGTCTAATGGTGCCAGTACATGCGGTGGTAATGATCTGTGTAGTATTGGCAGTACATGCAGTGGTAATGATGGCATGGGTGTAGTGGTGGTAATGAAGTCAGGGGTGTAATGGTGGGGTACATGCAGTGGCAATGGGTGTAGTGTTGGAAGTACTGGCAGTGGTAATGACTGCAAGGGTGTGATGGTAGCGGTAGATGCATTGGTAATGATGGCAGGAGTGCATTCGTTGTAATGAAGGCAGGGGTGTAGTGGTGGTATACATGCATTGGTAATGATGGCAGGGGTGTAGTGGTGGTAATGATCGGTGTGGTAGTGACGACAGGGGTGTAGTAGTGGTATAAATGCGGTGGTAATGACAGCAGGGGTGTAGTGGTGGGGTACATGCGGTGCTAATGATGGCAGGGGTGTAATGGTGGGGTACATGCAGTGGCAATCGGTGTAGTGTTGACAGTACAGGCAGTGGTAATGACGGAAAGGGTGTGATGGTGGCAGTAGATGCATTGGTAATGATGGCAGGGGTGTAGTGGTAGCAGTACATGTGGCAGGAATGATGGCAGGAGTGCAGTCGTGGTAATGAAGGCAGGGGTGTAGTGGTGGTATACATGTGGTAGTACTGACAGCAGGGGTGTAGTGGTGGGGTACATGCAGTGGTAATGATGGGTGTAGTGTTGGCAGTACAGGCAGGGGTGTCGTGGTGGCGGCGCATGCAGTGGTAATGATGGGTGTAGTGTTGGCATTACAGGCAGTGGTAATGACGGCAGGGGTGTAATGGTGGTGGTGCATGCGGTGGTAATGACGGCAGGGGTATAATGGTGGTGGTGCATGCGGTGGTAATGACGGCAGGGGTATAATGGTGGTGGTGCGTGCGGTGGTAATGACGGCAGGGGTGTAATGGTGGCGGTGCATGCGGTGGTAATGACGGCAGGGGTGTGGTGGTGCATGCGGTGGTAATGATGGCAGGGGTGGATTGGTGGCAGTGATAATGATGGCAGGGGTGTAGTGGTGTCGGTGCATGCGGTGGTAATGACGGCAGGGGTGTAGTGGTGTCGGTGCATGTGATGGTAATGACGGCAGGCGTGTAGTGGTGGTGCGTGCAGTGGTAATTACAGCAGAGGTGTAGTGGTGGTGGTGCATGCGGTGATAATGATGGCAGGGGTGGAGTGGTGGCAGTGGTAATGACGGCAGGAGTGGAGTGGTGTCGGTGCATGCGGTGGTAATGATGGCAGGAGTGTAGTGGGGTCGGTGCATGTGATGGTAATGACAGCAGGCGTGTAGTGGTGCATGCGGTGGTAATTACAGCAGAGGTGTAGTGGTGTCGGTGCATGCGGTGTTAATGATGACAGGGGTGTAGTGGTGGCGGTGCGTGCGGTGGTAATTACGAAAGGGGTGTAGTGGTGGCGGTGCGTGCGGTGGTAATGTCGGCAGGGGTGGAGTGGTGGTGCGTGCGGTGGTAATTACAGCAGAGGTGTAGTGGTGTCGGTGCATGCAGTGGTAATGATGGCAGGGGTGTAGTGGCGGTGCGTGCGGTGGTAATGACGGTAGTGGTGGCGGTGCGTGCGATGTTAATTATGGCACGGGTGTAGTGGTGGCGATGCGTGCAGTGGTAATGACGGCAGGGGTTTAGTGGTGGTGGTACAGACAGCCTTAAGACATTTAAATGCTACTATTGATTTACAAATGCTTGTTTGCAGAGAGCTTTTAAAATGAATGAGCACTACATGGCCATATAGACTTCCCAAGTATGAGAAACCAATATTTCAGTCTATTCTCAGAGTATTTATATTTCAGCATAATGAGTCTACAATGAATAAAACTTTTATTTTCCTTAATTTTTACTTCAATGTTTTTAGACCTGGTACATTTACCACCAAAATGTGGGGCACAGTACAGAAAGAATCCTTGTGTATCATCGGCATTTGTGTCACCAGTTTTCCTGTGGCCAGTAGGAGGCAGTGCAGGAGAGAGGAATAAAAATATTCACGTTTCTTCTCCCTGAACTGTATTTGTGTGTTTCCTTTATCTATCAGTCTGTTCTCATTCAAAGCAGAGAAGACCAAAGAGAACCTCCCCTCATGCTCAGCCAAGAAATGATGCGCTACGGATAATGCTAGGTGTGCGTTACGGTCGTTCGCTGCTGAATGCCGCCCAGCCGAACACATGCCCCCGTTCCTCACAGCAAACAGCCCGAGGCCCTTCACTGCCGAGTTTTGCACATACGCAGAAATGCGCATGTGCAAATCCCGACCACCAAGGCGGGGGCCGAATTCGGATGGCAACGAGCGATCCTGAATTGACCCCATAATATGTCTGTGCGAAAATATAGTTGTAATCAAAATGTAAATGGCGCATGTATGCTATGGCTATATAGTCGTACCAAGGACCTCCGTGGACTATATATGTAAGCACTGCTAACAGGACTTATCCTAGAATACCACCATTCATCCTGCATATCTTCCATATCTGAGTGATTATATGTTGCAGGCTGTAAACGCAATGGTCCGTACCGCTGTTGGGAAGGTCTTAAGTGTGTTTCAATCCTACATTAGTTGCCGATATTATATATTAGGATCCCAGCACTTTATTTATTATTACTATTTATTACCAGTTATTTATATAGCGCACATATATTCCGCAGCGCGTTACAGATAATATTTGAACATTCACATCAGTCCCTGCCCCAGTGGCGCTTACAATCTATATTCCCTACCACATGTACACGGGCACACTAAATATTCGAGTGTTAATATGTTGGGAGCCAATTAGCCTACCAGTATATTTTTGGATTGTGGGAGGAAACTGGGGTACTTGTTACTTAAGAAGCTGCCCAGAGACTGCACAGGACACACATTAGATTTATAGAATACTAGTTCTAGTAAGTTAAGCTCCTCTAATGTCCTGTTGCTATAATGTCCCCACTGTCTCGTATGCACATTTGAAACAACATTTGCCATTGGCACAAATTCCCTCCTGTGTTCTGCAACCATATTAGCCTAGCACAGACTGTGTTCTGTTCATCCTTCTTTGTGTTCTATATGTTTGTTTGGTACTGTATTATCATGGTGCCCGTTACGTAGTTAGCATAGTGTCCCTGTCAATATAGGCGTACTGTTCCCGCGGTCAGCGTAGTGTAGTGTTCCCGCCCATTCGCGGCTAGCCGGAGCTTACGTAGTTAGCGTAGTCAGTCTGCGCTTATTACATTGTGTGTGAACAATTGACCTGACATGACAGATGTGAATGTGTTCCTGAAACACCCACACTATCCACGCCAGCCCGAAGCGTGGCGAGCGCACGCGTTACGTGTCCTCCCAACCTTTTCATAACCCCACTATCCACGTCGGTGTGGAGTTGATTTTATGAAGTGTGGTGAGCGGATGTGGAATACATATGAAGTAATCTGCGTCCGCTCGCCACACTTTATTGAAAAGGTTGGGAGGGCTGGCGTGGATAGTGGGGGTTTCAAATGGAGGCATTTGCCAGTATGTAACATGGAGCACTGGCAAATGCATGAGACGCACTTGCGGCCGCGCCCCCCCCCCCCCCCCCCCCGCCGACCAGCGGAGAGGGGATCATGCAGGCACTGTATGAGAGGCGCTCACTAGGCCTGACGGGGACACTACGCTGACTACGCAGGGCTGCCGTTGGTCTACGCTGACAACATATCTTAGACTACGCTGAAAATGTAGCGTAGCTGGGCGCGGTGATAATACACCAGTACAGTTTGGTTTTTGGGGTTTTTATTCTTGCAGGCAGTGTCACGCGTTCTTGTATACATTAATTGTCTCATCTGAAATAGTCACCCACCGATGTTGCAATTAATCAACCACCTATGTCCTGTCAGTACCTCACTTCCGCCGTCCTTGCATCATGCCAAGTGGCATAGGATGCAGAATGAGAGTGAGCGAGCCGGTCACAGGTGAAATCCTAGTTACAGCGGGATAATCAAGCAGGACATTTCAGTTAAAAAGGCCCCGTTACCAAGTATTGCAGGGTGTGTTAAATTCACCTACCAGGAACATGTGACACCCCTGAAAAAAAATGCACAAACCAGAAGCCATGAAATGCAGTTGATGATTAAATTCCTAAATCCCTGAAATAGATACTCCCTGAGCAGGAATGGGAAGGCTTCTCAACCCCTGAGGCTTGGAAATGAACAGGAGCAATGGTAACACCAGTAAATGTGCCTGCTGGTATTGACATTGGAGGATTGGGTATCATATACTAATGGTTTACAACGGTCTTTAGGGTTTAAATCTCCACAGGTGTAACCATATTCACCCATTCCAGGCAAAACAATCCAGATCTTGTAGTCAGATGTGTCTGTTTCTGATCTTCCCAGTTCCCGTAACCATTTGGTCTTGTGACCCTTTATCCCTGAAGCCACCCTTTCCCCACTCCGAGTGCCCACCTCCCCTGACATCTCTATATACTGGTAACCTGCATGCCTAGATTCACATTCCCCTTCTAATGCTTTCTTCCTCCCTGTCTCCCCCCAGTGATAATGAAGTTCCGCACTGACAAAGGAAGAGACCCCCAGCCTATCAGTTTTCAGGAGGACTGTGATCTGTTGCTGCAGATTCGCAATGACCTGCTGGACTCTCTGGGAGTGAACCCTGATCTGCTGGCAGAAGACTTTGCAAGGTAAACATCGATGTTGCATGTGTGCACGTGGAATAGTTCTGTTTTTCTCTGAGATTGCCTCCTGGCCCTGTCCGTTGCTCGTTCGGAAATGCAAATGCCATCGCAGCTGCGATGCAGTATGCAACAGCCACTTGAAAATGTGCTAATGTCACAGCCGATCGTATTATTGAGGCATAAAATGATATCTGCTGCTTGTGTTCAAAGACTCAACCATCAAACGCAAATTGATCGGTAATTGGCCTACGTTCTCTTACGGTCATGCAGCATTGCCGCTGGAAGTAAGACTCCACTGAGCACCGTTGGGGTATAAAACGATCGCAACAGGTGTTTCAGCGTTTATTGCGATTGGCAGCGGGCACCTCACTCCTTGCACCAGAGAAGGGCACCGTGGTAGTTGCGTACAGATGTGCCACTTACAAAAGGCAGACTAGCTTGGCTGTGACCACCTCCGTATCAGCCCATCTGTGTGGTATTAGAATATTTTGGTGTTGCCACCAAACAGGTGTATGGACATGCTGGTTGGATCATAGAACCTCATTCAGTGGGGTCCTCCTATTCATTCCTGACTGTCCTGCTGCCCTAATATTGGTGCCCACCCATCATTACCATCTAGTGTTTTACTGCATTGTTCCAGCTCAGAACGTGGTTTTGATATATGGAATATAGCTGTAGTATGTGTGTATTTTATAGTTTTATTTTTCCTTTGTATACGTCTGATGTATATATTTAGAGATGGATGTACAGAATTATTCTTGTCTAAAGAGGTTTTGTTGCCATTACTGATCTCCATCCAGTGTAAATAAGGTAATTTTTTCACAGAGCACTTTAATATAACTGTATTCTGTCTGCCCTGTGTCATGGGCTGATCTACACACTGTCTGAGGTCCGTGTCCCTGTAAGGATGTGCTGATTTACACTTGCAGACTATAATATTATATGGTATTAATATCTGGTATAGGAGATCCTCTGATGATGCCAGCTGTGTGCATTGGGCGGGGCGTACAGCATCCTCACCACTAATTTACCAGTAATTGTGTCCAGCTGTACAAGTGTCATCTCCACACAAACAATATTTTTATTGGTTTCCTACTCCCATGGAAGTTATTACTGATACATAACTTAGTAGCAGAATTATTACACAATGCCTGTGTATACATAACCTCCTTTTCATCTTTTTCTTGCAGCTATTGCTTCTCTGAAATGGCGCCGGTCTGTGCTGTGGTGGGAGGAGTTCTGGGACAGGAGGTAGTGAAGGTAAGATCACACAGGCACAGAAGTACATGCATAAAATATGACTGAGATTTTAGTGACCCGGTATTTCTCTCTCCACCTCCAGGCCCTGTCCCAAAGAGATACACCACACAATAACTTCTTTTTCTTCGACGGCATTAAGAGTAGTGGCATTGTCGACTGCTTGGGCGCCAAATGACAACGGGAAGATGCACAGTGAACGACGATATGGTTATGTAATGGGAAGATTTTTGACATTTGGACCAATAGCGCAGAACTTTCTACAATCCAGTGGCTCTCTATAAACCTTTGTTCAGTTTGGAGGTGACTGCCTGAGAGAGGGCGAACTGCTCTTATTTGCTGCATTGTAGTCGGTGAACTCAGTCTGGGTGATGTCTAAGGAATGGTCTTCTATCAGGTCTGGATGGAATGAGGGGAGAGGAAGAATTACCCGAATCCCAAACTTACAATGCTTCTGTGACCTCACAGGAGAATCTGTAGATAGACAATAGGTGTAATAACCACAGGCGGAGTTCACGTGCAGCCCATCGGGACAGGAAATACGGTTATGGGTTCTGCCAGGATTTCATCAGGTTGCCACCACCGGTTCATGCGTTTCCATTGCCTTTTCCTGTTTTTATTGTTGGTTTTCTAAATGGGTGTTTTTTTTTGTTTTTGTTTTTTTCTTTTGGGATTAATTATGTTTTTCAATAAAAAATAAACCTGTGTAAATCCTGTGGTGGATCTTATCAGGTCATCAATCACAATCTAGGTGTCTTGTATGTAAACGCACTGATAATAGGCCAAAAGTAATTGGGTGTGAGAATCGGAAAGTGAGAAGTTTGGGGAGAATTTTTATTTTTTTTAAAGCGGAAATCCATCACATGGCAAATTCAACCTGTTATTGTCAATATAAATAAATGATTGCCACTTTAAAAAAAAAAAAACCTAAGAGAAAAACTGTAAACCTTGCTCAAAATCTCACTTTCTGATTCTCACTCCCTATTACATTTGACCCTATGTATCATTGAGGTTCATTAGAATATATGTGCGAAGTGTCTATGGCTGGGGTAGCCAACCCTAGCCCTCGAGGGCTACCAACAGTGCATGTATTGCAGGTCTCCTCACAGAATCACAAGTGAGCTAATTAGCTCCATCTGTGGATCTTTTAAAATGTGTCAGTGATTAATGAGTGCAGCTGTGCAGCAGCTAGGTTGTCTGGAAAATGTGAACTGTTGGTAGCTCTCGTAGGCTAGGGTTGGCTACCACTGGTCTATGGCGATAGTAGTTCTGAGGGCAGCACTCGCAATTCACTTAAGTCCTATTATTGGCTTGTGTTCTAATGATAGTATGCACAGGGGAATGGCGTAACTCCCTCGAATGAATGAGGTGTTAACCCTTTGAGTGCCACGTTACTGAGAGATCCTCAAAATATCTGCTAAAAATGGCGGCATCGCTCACTGACTTTTTTTTTGAGTGCAATATTTAACTAAACGGTACTTGTATACCTTCACGGCTCCCATCGCATGCCATATGTAGTGGCATGCGATTTTTCCGGGTTTTGTTTGCATTTGTTTTAAAAATCGCATGCCATGCGATGCCATAGCATGCGATTTTGATCACAAATGCATTTAAATTAGTAGCAAACATGTTAAATGCACCCCACATTTTTCACACTGTACCACCCCCACTATCAACGCCAACCCAAAGCGTGGCGAGCGCAGCGGTACGCGTCCTCCGACCTTTTCATACCCCCACTATCCACGTCGGCGTGGAGTTGAGAATAGAATAGTGTGGCGAGCGCAGCGAGCGGACGCGGATACCTTCACAGGTAAACGCTTCACAGGTATCCGCGGGGCTCGCCACGCTTCGGGCTCGGTGGCTCGCTGCGCTCGCCACACTATTCTATTCTCAACTCCACGCCGACGTGGATAGTGGGGGTATGAAAAGGTCGGAGGACGCGTACCGCCGCCCCTCGCGGGCTCGCTGCGCTCGCCACGCTTCGGGTTCACGTTGATCGTGAGGTGGCGTTAAAAATTGTGGGGGCCATTTAAGACTTCAGGGGGACTATTAGGGCTCTGTGGCCCATTTAACATTGTTTCCTATGTAAAAATCGCGGCCATTGAGGCATTTAACACTAAAATCGTGTCCAATCTGACTTTTAACATTGATCCCTATGGGAAAATCGCGGGCATCGTGTCGCACCCGTTTTTTATGTGCATACGATGCCCGCGATTTTTTACCCGCGATGCCAATCGCGGGCGCCGTTCTAGGTAAAGAGTACCAAATTCATACCACCAAGCAATGGGACAAATCATGGCTTCTAATCCTTACACAGCCATTGAGCCCAATAATACAGTTTAAATACATAAATTCAAAATATGGGGGAAGTGTGGTCTGAAGATGGCGGTCATCTTCTGATTTCACCCACAGACCGAAATGACAATGAAGGAGGCGCCCTTGCTGTTTAAGCAGACAAGGCAGGGTCATACTATGTGCCAGAAGCTGCAATGACCTATAGGTATTCCTATACTCTGGCCTAGGCGCATCCACTTCCTGCAGTCTGTCTAACTGGTAGAACTGCTGACACTGGTCAGACACAGAACATTGACCATCTGGCCTCCATGTAGCGTTCCTGTAGGATCTCTTGCTGGCTTGAACATTTCTTACTTACCGAGGTTAAGGTGTGATGTATACCTATAATACAGGTATAAAGACTTCATTACATGAGCAGAAAAATATTCAATCCAGAGTTTGAAAATACTGTCTGAAATCCATTTACTGTATCTAATAGAGCCAGGCTATGTAAGGTTAAACCATCCATGTGTCTTGTATCTGTGACTCACTGTTCTCTAGGAAGACAGGTTAATTTTGCTCCCTCGTTTAGTTCTAAAGACGTAGGCGTGCTGTCTGCAGCGAGAACATTATGCCTCGCCTGGTAATTTCCATATTGTCTAGCAATACTAGTCTGCATGGTAGCAACACCACTGAGGACACCCATCTGAGGTGGCTGTCCGCCATTCTGTCAGGCTGATGGGAATGGGAAAACAGATGGTGCATGATTCCTATGTGAGGGAGCAGTGTTCTCTCTGTATTGGGTGATCTCTCTGCCCGCCAGGCTGATGGGAATGGGGGAACGGATGGTGCATGATTCCTATGTGATAGCAGTGTTCCCTCTGTATTGGGTGATCTCTCTGCCCGCCAGGCTGATGGGAATGGGGGAACTGATGGTGCATGATTCCTATGTGAGGGAGCAGTGTTCCCTCTGTAGTGGGTGATCTCTCTGCCTGCCAGGCTGATGGGAATGGGGGAACGGATGGTGCATGATTCCTGTGTGAGGGAGCAGTGTTCCCTCTGTATTGGGTGATCTCTCTGCCTGCCAGGCTGATGGGAATGGGGGAACGGATGGTGCATGATTCCTGTGTGAGGGAGCAGTGTTCCCTCTGTATTGGGTGATCTCTCTGCCTGCCAGGCTAATGGGAATGGGGGAACGGATGGTGCATGATTCCTGTGCGATGGAGCAGTGTTCCCTCTGTATTGAGTGAGCTCTCTGCCTGCCATGCTGATGGGAATGGGGGAACGGATGGTGCATGATTCCTATGTGAGGGAGCAGTGTTCCCTCTGTATTGGGTGATCTCTCTGCCCGCCAGGCTGATGGGAATGGGGGAACGGATGGTGCATGATTCCTATGTGAGGGAGCAGTGGTCCCTCTGTATTGGGTGATCTCTCTGCCTGCCATGCTGATGGGAATGGGGGAACGGATGGTGCATGATTCCTATGTGAGGGAGCAGTGTTCCCTCTGTATTGGGTGATCTCTCTGCCCGCCAGGCTGATGGGAATGGGGGAACGGATGGTGCATGATTCCTATGTGAGGGAGCAGTGGTCCCTCTGTATTGGGTGATCTCTCTGCCTACCAGGCTGATGGGAATGGGGGAACGGATGGTGCATGATTCCTGTGTGAGGGAGCAGTGTTCCCTCTGTATTGGGTGATCTCTCTGCCCGCCAGGCTGATGGGAATGGGGGAACGGATGGTGCATGATTCCTGTGTGAGGGAGCAGTGTTCCCTCTGTATTGGGTGATCTCTCTGCCTGCCAGGTTGATGGGAATGGGGGAACGGATGGTGCATGATTCCTGTGTGAGGGAGCAGTGTTCCCTCTGTATTGGGTGAGCTCAGTGTCCGCCATGCTGTCAGGCTGATGGGAATGGGGGAACGGATGGTGCATGATTCCTGTGTGATGGAGCAGTGTTCCCTCTGTATTGGGTGAGCTCTCTGCCTGCCATGCTGATGGGAATGGGGGAACGGATGGTGCAGGATTCCTATGTGAGGGAGCAGTGTTCCCTCTGTATTGGGTGAGCTCTCTGTCCGCCAGGCTGATGGGAATGGGGTGACCGATGGTGCATGATTCCTATGTGATAGAGCAGTGTTCCCTCTAGTGGGTGAGCTCTCTGCCCGCCAGGCTGATGGGAATGAAGGAACGGATGGTGCATGATTCCTGTGTGAGGGAGCAGTGTTCCCTTTATATTGGTGTATGCACAGGAGTACTAATTGCACATGGGTATGTGGATTGGGAACGCAAGTACCTCAGCCCTCTCCTGGTGTACATGAACATTATCAGGAGTGTTACACATGAAGCGGTTTTTGCACTAGGTCTATGTACTCTGTAATATACTCAGATTGATTATTAGTAAGTGGCTCCAATCTTTGTATAGGTCCTGGTCAGTGCACTGCATTCTGCTCCAGTAATACAGGATATGGATGCACACGTCCTACCTGTGTATAGTGCCAGTGAGTGCACTGCATTCTGCTCCAGTTATACAGGATATAGATGTGCACGTCCTACCTGTGTGTAGTGCCAGTGAGTGCACTGCATTCTGCTCCAGTTATACAGGAAATAGATGTGCACGTCCTACCTGTGTATAGTGCCAGTCAGTGCACTGCATTCTGCTCCAGTTATACAGGATATGGATGTGCATGTCCTACCTGTGTATAGTGCCAGTCAGTGCACTGCATTCTGCTCCAGTTATACAGGATATGGATGTGCACGTCCTACCTGTGTATAGTGCCAGTCAGTGCACTGCATTCTGCTCCAGTTATACAGGATATGGATGTGCATGTCCTACCTGTGTATAGTGCCGGTCAGTGCACTGCATTCTGCTCCCGTTATACAGGATATAGATGTGCATGTCCTACCTGTGTATAGTGCCAGTGAGTGCACTGCATTCTGCTCCAGTTATACAGGATATGGCTGTGCACGTCCTACCTGTGTATAGTGCCAGTGAGTGCACTGCATTCTGCTCCAGTTATACAGGATATGTATGCGCACGTCCTACCTGTGTGTAGTGCAGGTCAGTGCACTGCATTCTGCTCCAGTTATACAGGTTACTTATGTGCATATACTACCTGTGTATAGTGCATATTACAATTCCTTTCTCCTCCCATCACCACAGTCCTATAGGATATGCGGAATCTCCGTGGAACACTGATTTTGTTTATGAAACCTACAAATAAGCGGGTGTGGTATGACTGCCTGACAATCTGGAACCCGACAGTCATTATACCAAAATCGGAATCCCAACTGCCGGTGCTCTGACATGGGGGCATTCGCAAAGAAACCCCTTGCGGCCTTGCTGCACTCACCACGCTGCGGGCTCGGTGGCTCGCTTCGCTCAACACAGGTTCTATTCTCCCTCTATAGGGGTCAAGGACCCTCACAAGGGAGAATAGACCCTGTCAGTCCGGATCCTGATGGTCGGGCAGTCATCCGGCACCCCAAATAAGCCTCTTGGGTAAAAACAAGGTTTAGTCAGACTCTCACCATTGGGCTTGTCCTAAAGTATTATGAAAACAAAATAATGCATTGTGTGATCAGGTACCCGGCATCCTTGGAACTAGATCAGTCCGGTCTTCCCTTGGACACTGCTCTTCCTCACGTAAAGGATCTAGCGGCTGGTGTCTTAGTTCCGGCGATGCCTGGCACCTTATTGCGCAATGTGTTTTGTCTACATCATTCTTGTGGACAAACCTCTATTGTGAGTCTGGTCAAACCTTTGTTTTATTTATGCGGCTTATTTGTATGTTTTATAAATAAATGGTGTTAAGCCCCACACAGTGCGATTCCTGTTCTATTTGATTGGGATTGAATCGCACCGCACCGTGTAGCCATTCATTTTTAACTATATAGTACAGATCTGTACTATATTAAGACTTCCCGCACAATCTATTTTTCTAGACGATATAAACTGACGGGAGTGTGCGTCAACATCGAATGAGGCTGAAAAACTTTAGATTCTGATTAATTTTTGGCTATAGTCAAAATTGAATTGAAAGTGACCCTGAATCGCAGCGTGTGTACGGGCACTACACCATCCTGAGTTTCTGTTTTCCATGTATCATATAGGACTATGGGAATTGGAGGGGCACAGTTTGCTATATGAAAGGAAGGTGGACAATGACTGGAATCCATTAAGGCACAGAGCTTCTCCCCCTCACGTGTTGATCTACCTCATTGAGTAGATCAGATGTTTTGGTACGTGTCTCATTATTACAGTTTACCAGTTAGTCAACAGTTATTGGTTCACATATCCGGATGACACTATTTTTCTTCTGGGTATGTACTATTTGGAGGATCAATATGGAGTGTAAACCTATTGTATCTACAGATGGGTATGGTGTAACTTACCGACAGTCGAGTTTCCGACGGTTGTTTCTCAGACATCGGATTCCCGCCTGGCTGGAGCCCGGGAGGGGTGGCGAGCGCATTCAAGCCCCTTGCATGTTTGGTAGTGAACTGTGCTCGCCACCTATTCTATTCTCCCTTTATGGGGGGTCATGGCTCCCCACGAGGGAAAATAGCCTGTGTAACAGATTTTGGGGAAACGACTGTCGGTGAGTCATTCGGCACACCTACAGATTACTTCTATCTTATTGGCTAATATGAGCCACTGGTGACTTTTATTTTGTATGTATATTCTGTTTATTTCAGTGGGAGGTGACCGTGGGGCAGGCAACTGATTTGGGCACAATTATCTTTTCTAGCCTATTTTGTAGCTTGTAATTCCTTTTTGTGTGAGGTGAACGGACCTTTGTCAGTCCTTTTACATAAATGTATAGGTATCAAGCTGCTCTGAGGTTCTTTTTTTTTTTTCTTTCATCCTTTCCATGTTGTCGTTTAAAAGCAGCAAGTACCATGGGAGAGTAATGTGTAAGGTGATGAGAGAGATCTAGCCATCAGCAAGAAGTATACTAGTAATGGAATATTAATAGCTCCCTCTCCTGATGCAGGCCCAGTACAGTGCATGTGATTTACTGTATCATCTTGTGAGGGGAAACCGTAGCTGATGGTAGCGAGGTTTCAGCATGAGGACAGTCACAAACAGGAAAGACATGTCATACCTCTCCGGCTCTGGCTGTTCTGTTCCCACCACTGTGCGGCTGCAAAACAGGAATTCAGCCCTCGTATCGCAGCCACGATGAGTCCCTCCACTGTCTCATGCAAGACGCAAGGACCGAGGCTGATGGGATCTAATTGTGGGGCTACAGTTGTTTCTTGGTTGGGGTCATTCTTGGGTTGGGACCTTGTGATAGGTCTGAGGAACAAACACCATCTGACTCTACATCAGCTTCAGATTTCAATGGTCTTTTTATGTCATTATTAGAGATGGGTTTAATGAAATCATAAGGAGTTCCCCTCCGGGGTGTGAATGTGGGTGTGTGGTCAGTGTTCAGACCATGAGCTGACATTCAGAGCCTGATTTTTGGTTACCTCGGTAAGCTGTGAAGATCGTAGCTTATTGGATCCCCTCCCAACCATGCGAGGGGATCTGTTCTGAAAACAGATCCCCTCGCATGTGCCCGCAGCAGGAGAAATCATTTGATGGTTGGCGACATAGGTGACCTAAGTGTGGCACGTCATTGGTGTCCATGTCGACACATGAGAATGAATATGAAAACATTCAAAAATTTAGAAAATAAATCTTCAAAAACTCATGTCAACCTTTTTCATTGTCGACCATAGTGCTTAGTGCTTTGCATGTGCCATTTAATCCTGGGGTTGCCGTGAATCACGGGGGGGGGGGGGGGGAGGTGGGTGGTGTCCGTGAATCGCAGGAGGGGGGGTCGCGGGGGTGGTTGCCGCGAATTGCGGGAGGGTTGCAGGGGCAGGGTTGCCGTGAATCGCGGGGGGGGGGGTCGTGGGAGGGCGCCGCGAAATGCGGGAGGGGGGGTGTTGCCACAAGTCGCGGGGGGGGTGTCCGCATACCGCGGGAGGGGGGTTTGCCACGAATCGTGGGAGGGGGGTCGTGGGTGGGGGTGTCTGCGAACCGCGGGCGGGGGGGGGGATGCTCACCTGGTGGCTGTGGAGTAGGTTCCTGGGCAACATGGGGAGGCAGAGGGTGTCTGGCACTGTGGTCTCACTGGGCTGGTTCTCTGTCATGTGAGTCAGAGGCTCCACCCAGCATTACAGACACACTCACACACTTTGAGTGACAGATGTAGCTAAATATATAAGAGATATCTATCCCAGTCTTTCCCTAGAGATCAGATTCACAATAATATTTTCCCCTTTCTTCAGTGTGTCCCTGGACTATACATAACATGCTGACAGTGCTGTGCAGCAGTTATCTAAGCGGCTGGTCTTCACCATCACAGCACACATTCCCTGCACCCCCGCATGATCACAGAGCAACTCAGGTAGCGGCTTCTCGCGCAGAGATTCTGACATCTTATTACACTGATCTGAGACGGGGATTAACAGCGCCCTGTTGGAGGGGTGGAAATGTATGTGACAAATAGTGAGGAATTAAATACGTATCACGATAATCCGCATCTCAACCTCGGGCACAGTTAATTACTTTGATAATTCATCCATCACAGCACACATTCCCTGCACCCCTGATGAGTCCCCAAATAAAGTGCAGAGTGCAGAAAGTGCAGTCCAAATAAAGTGTCCAAGTGTCCAGGCATGGTCTATATAGGAAAAACTACTAGAAACCTCAAACTTAGGCTGGCAGAGCATGTCTATAATAGAAGGAAAGGATGCATGACCCATCCTTTGTCAGACCATTTCACTAAACATCACAATAAGTGTGAAGGAGCCGTTAAGAGATTCCTGGGAATACAACAAGTAACCTATAATTGGAAAACCAGGGACCTCGAAATTAGGCTAGCAAAAAGTGAGATGAAATGGATTTTTATTTTAGACACTCTCTGCCCAAATGGTCTTAATGCTAATTTTGAATTTAAGTGGTTTTTAAAATGATTCTTATAATATCACAGCATTTTAAATAATGTCATAGCTTTTCAAATTATTGTAAAAATCTTTTTATTGTTTTTAACCTTTCTTCTTGTATTATTGTATTTTTCCACATGTACCAATGATGACTACAAAAAGGAATAGTGATACAATGAGGTTGGCTCTCCCGGTAACTAGGGATGGACTATGCAGGAATGAAGTACTGCACAGAACGATAAAAAGGGGAGTAGCCACCTCAAAAAAAGAAATTCCTATAATCTGCCCTTACGTTTGCCCACAATCAAAATGGCGGACGGAGACCAGTGACAATAATGAAGTGTGATGCTTCTATATAGAAGATACCAGGGTACTTATGTAATATCTGGGCTCCCATTTTTCTTATGAGACCACGTCCGCTCGCCACGCTTCGGGCACGGTGGCTCGCTGCGCTCGACACACTATATAAAATCAACTCCATGCGTAGTTGGATAGCAGGGGTATGAAAAAATGGGGTACATTTAACATGGGAGCCCAGATAATACATAAGTACCGATACCAGAAATACAGACTGACTGGTTGGAGCGAGGAGAGATGCGGAATAAAAGAGAAATGTCCAAAATCAAGCCCCCATTCAGCAGTTCATTCAATGTGTGTTCATACCCAGCTTGAAAAAAGAAGACCTGCGTGTCTCCGAAATGCGTTGCTGACCACTTTGAAGGACACCCTTTGATTCATCCTGATAGGGCAACCTTTCATCTCGTGCACTTATACCTGGACACTTGGACACTTTATTTGGACCGCACTTTCTGCACTTTATTTGGGGACTCATCTAAAACCAAGCCTTCTGCGGTGGTGCCGCAGAAACTTCAGCTGAAGTATAGCCCACCGCAGCACCTGAAGATGATTTACTGCATTTAACTCCTGAAAATATATGAAAATTGCGATCCCATTGATGTCCACAAGTATCCAATTCTGTTTGTATGTTTTTATTGCAAAACTTTTTCTTCAATAAACCCTTGGTTATCACATGGTGTTATCAATGAACAGTCTTTTTGAGAGAGTTGCGCCTGGCTACAACATATTCTGTCTTTTCTTGTGTTGTCAGGAGGTGGTTCTAGTAGGCAGCACTCTTTCAATTAATTGGGCTATAACATTTCCACAAATCTTTGTATCTAATTATTTGTTCAGACCTGCATGCACCATAATTAGTGCAGTGCATTGTTACCACATGTATTGCAAGAATTCCTGTAGGAGCGCAGACACACCCAGGTATCTGCTGATGGCACAAAACAATAAAAGGGGTGAACTTAAGTATATTTCCCTAATTACAGTGCCTAATCTATTTCCTCGTTTAAAAAAAAATTGTCTAGTGGCAGCGGCGTAACTAGATTTTCTGCGCCCCCCTGCCGACAATGCAGGAGGCGCCCCCCGGTAAAAAAAAACGGAGCGGAGGGGTGCTGGGGTACGGCGGGGGGGGGGGGGGGAGGGGGGGTTGTGTTTCTGTGTGTGTGTGTGTGTGTGTGTGTGTTTGTATGTATGTGTGACGTGTTTGTGTGTATGTGTGTTACCTCTGGCCGGCGTGGCCGCATCCGTCTGCGCCGGGTCCCGGGCGGCTCTCCCGTTTACTGCTGCTAATGAAAAAGTGACACTTGGAAAATGGCTGCCCCCATACTGCAGACGAAAAACTGTCTGCGGTATGGGGGCAGTCATTTTCCAAGTGTCACCTTTTTGTATTAGAAGCGCTGCGGCTGCCGGGACTCGGGAGAGCTGGGACCCGGTGCAAATAAAACCACCGGCGGCAGAAGGCAACCAGTGAGTAACTATCGTCCCGCAGCCCCCCCGGCGCCCTCGGGGGCTGCGGGACGATAGTTACGCCACTGTCTAGTGGGTGTCCAGTTTTACAGTTGCTTATTTCAGTGTAGAAAGATTTGCTGGACTTTCACATCATTGTGACTGTTGCAGATGCTCTTACCGTCTATTTACCAATTGTTGCAGCTCTTTTTCGAACAGAAGAATTCCTGGGGAGCCATTGGCTGGTTACTATTCTGCGTATAAAGGCCCCCATACACTACGCGATTTGGACCCGATTTCACCCAATTCTGGAGGATTGGGCCGAGAAATCGGGTGAAATTGGGGAAATTACGTACGGTATGACATCTGATCTGATCCGATGCGCAGTCCCGTGCGCATCGGATCAGATCCGGATGTCGGACGATCTGCACATAAGATAAATCATGTGCAGCCGTCTGGGGGAGTGGCAGGAGCAGGCTGGGAGTGGGGACCGGTCCAGGGAGCGGCAGGAGCAGGCTGGGAGTGGGGACCGGTCCGGGGGAGCGGCGCGAGATGTACCTGCAGGCAGTGAGCGGGGAGACCGAGGGCGCGGCGGGAGAATAGAAAGAAATCCTATTCAAAAGACTGGGCGGCCGCTGATTGGCTGGGAACTCAGCCAATCAGTGGCCGTCCAGTCTTTTGAATAGGATGGTTTCTATTCTCCCGCTCGCCGTGGGGACCGGACCGGTCCCCACTCCCTGCCGCTTCCGCCCCCCCCCCCCCCCCCCTCGGACCGGTCCCCGCTCCCACGGACCGCCAGCTCCCCTGCAGCTCCCCGGATTTTTACATGTGATAAATCGCATCAGATTTATCACATGTAAAAAATGGCACATCAAGTGCCAAATATTATCAAGCTCCCCTGGGGAGCTGCCGGGGAAGCTCAGGTGAAATCGGGGCTGACTTGTCCTTAGGACAAGTCGCCCTAGTGTATGGGGGCCTTAAGACAGGGATCTACATCACAATGCCGCCTCCATTCTGCTCTACTCACATTATAGCCGTGGAAATGTCTGTCAATAATCTACCAGGCCCACAGACTTATTTCTAGGTGAATGATAATGTTTTTGCCTGTAATTACTTTGTCAGAATATTCTTAAAATATAATTTTTCTTCAAAAATGGAGCCGTGATCATCTGAAATACATGAACAGAACAGACCTGCTCCCACTGGATAACTCATTTGTTTGCTGGTTGGTAGTAGGCAATGGGGGATATTTACTAAGATGGGAGCTCTACTTCACATGGGATGTTGCTATGGGCAACCAATCAGATACTGGGCCAGATTCTATAAGCTTCAGAAGTGATAAAATGGAGAGTGATAAACAGCCAGCCAATCAGCTCCTGTCTGACATTTTTCAAACAGTCTGTGATATGTCAGGCAGGAGCTGATTGGCTGGTTGTGTATCACTCTCCATTTTGTCACCTTTAAAGCTTGGAGAATCTGGCCCACTATCTATTATCTTCTAGAAAGTGCTAAATAAATAAAATGTAGATTCTGATAGTTTGCACATAGCAACATCCCACGATCTAGAATAAAACTCCTGACTGAGGGATTTTGGGTAATGTATTATTCTGGCCAATCAGAGGTGAACATTATGTCCCTCTTGTTATGCTCTTGTGTGCTGTGGACCATAACGCCATGCTACGCCCATATTTCCAACCATCTTCAGTCTTCCTTGCTACAAACTCATGCAGAATAACGTGTCCTGAAATACTATGTCCAGGGGCAGATGAAAAATGGGCAGGATGGAGTCGCAGCTCCAGGCCTCAACATAAAAATAGGCCCACCAGCATGATGATCACTAGATGCCAGCTGGCCATATGTTTGCACTCTCTCTCCCTCTATGAGGTGAAGTACCGTCACTGACCACTAGAGGCTACTTGAAGGACTGAATTACTCCTTTGTGTGCTAAAAAAATCATAACAGACATCAATTTTTGCAGAGACACTGATCTGTTTCAAACTTGCTGGATATGGAGAGAGGGAGCTGTGAGGACAGAGATTGGATGAAGTATTAAAATTGGATTTTTTATTATACACGTGCAATTTTTGTACTTTTATATATTTAGGGAGACATTGAGCCTTGTAGTTTATGGGATGTACATGGTATTGACCTCACCTCTTCCACTACTCATTTTCAGGCCCATTAGGCCCTTAACCAGCCATGACTCTGTTACCTGCAGGCAGGGCAGGCGACAGGGGGGGTCAAGGGGGGCACTTGTACTGGCTGTAAGCATAGCTGCGGCAGTGCATTGCCTAGAAATGGTTTATAAAGGCACCCACCTGGATTCCTGTAAGGGTACTTACCCATACACCTAAAAAAAACACATTCAATAAGCGGTATACTAAAAATGTTCTGCTCAAGGGGGCGTGGTTAGGGGCCCCCAAGATTTCTATTTCCGGCCCTGCCTGCAGGGTAAAGTGTGAATATCACAATGTTAAAACGAGAGTGAGCGATCGGTGTACTAATATAGTGGGAGAATTATCAAATCTTGGAGAGAGATCAAGTAACAATTGGCTTCTTTCATTTTAAGGCACTCTTGCCTACTCTCCTGGAAATTGCAGGAGACTCAAATTATTGGGGCAGTCCCCGCACCTCAGGAAAAGAGGGCAGATCGCAAACATCCCACCTGCTTCCTAGTGAAGTGGGCAGCAATCTCTGTTTTGAAGGGGTGGGGCCAAAGTACAGAAAGCTGTGGGGGTGGGTCCTAATGACGTAATAGCCGACCCTGCTCCTTCCCCCAAACACAACCCCCCCCCCCTGAAGTTGCCTGCAGTGTATACACCCCCATTTCTGAAATGTTAGCAAGTATATTACATACTATGCTAGAAAATAAGTAAATTAAATGAAAAGTAATGTCCAATGACGTATTGCTGCAATGGTTTAATTCTTTATTGGCGGAACCTGCTGCACTGACATACTAAATGTATTTATTATACTCTTTACCGTGCCTTTGGTTGTGTTTATAGGCTGCAACCTGCTGTCTGTCAGACATGTTGGTAAATCATGTTTGTGTGTTGTATGACAGCAGTGTGTCTGCAGTCCCACAGTGCAGATATTATCTGGTACCTGACGTCATGGACAGTCCTGTGATCTGAACTGGGTAATAAGGCATTAGTAAGCGAACTGTCTTCCTGGGTCAGCGAGGACAAAGTGTTGTGTTGTTATGTTATGTTACGTCTGAGGCTCTCTCTGAAACAATAGGGACTTGCAAACCAAGAGGCCATTTCAGTACAAGCGTCCTGTGGGATTCCCTGGACGGTTTCATGGGGACAATTAGACAAAGTGCTCAGCTACCTGGCGTGTGGGTGCAGATACCACCTAGAGAAGATACTGTGGCACTTTCTATGGAAATTCCCATATTACATAAAATGAGTTGGTCAAAACAGCTGATTAAATAAGTGATGGAGAAAATGAAGTTATAGGGCCACGTGGGTGTCCCTTTAGTCTTTACAAGGGCCGTTTATTTCCCTTATATGGAGTAATACTATACATATGATCAAAGAAAGAGAATGCTATCAGCAAGAACATACTAGCTGCCATTCAAAAAACAAAATCTGACATCGGTGGGCCGGGATATAAATAAAAGGGGGGGGGGGGGGAGCGCTTAGCATGAGCTCTGATAGGCTTTGGGGGGAAGAAGTGAGGTTGGGTATGGGTCATAGGGTAATCAGTCAATAAGTCGACCACTATTGATCGGCAGACAAAAGGTCATCATATTGGTCAAAAGTTTGACACGAGCGTTGTGTCAACATGGAAAAGGTCAATATGAGTTTTTCATGATTTTTTTTTTGGCGTCTATGTCGATATACATCAGCATGGACACTGTATAAGTGTACCACTGCGCTTGGCACACTATTATATTCTCCCCTTGTGTCCATGTGGATAGGTAAATATGAAAAAACTGCCTTTAAAAAAAATAAATAAACTTGGCCTGTCAAGGGGGGTTTTCTGGGCAACCAGAAACCCCCCCCCCCCCCCTGCGTGCGCCACTGTAATGCGCCAAGTTATGGAGTTTAACCAGAGTAATTAATTTTTAATTAAGTCTTTGTCAGTCTTGTCTGTCTATTGTTGGCCACAATATTATTGTAATTTTAATAAATATTAATACTATTCTATACAGAGCTGTTTCACTCTATTTTTTGATAGGGAGTGAGGTCTAGTGGATGAGAGGAGAGTCTGATAGGGAGTGAGGTGCAGTGGATGAGAGGAGAGTCTGATAGGGAGTGAGGTGCAGTGGATGAGAGGAGAGTCTGATAGGGAGTGAGGTGCAGTGGATGAGAGGAGAGTCTGATAGGGAGTGAGCTGCAATGGATGAGAGGAGAGTCTGATAGGGAGTGAGGTGCAGTGGATGAGAGGAGAGTCTGATAGGGAGTGAGGTGCAGTGGATGAGAGGAGAGTCTGATAGGGAGTGAGGTGCAGTGGATGAGAGGAGAGTCTGATAGGGAGTGAGCTGCAATGGATGAGAGGAGAGTCTGATAGGGAGTGAGGTGCAGTGGATGAGAGGAGAGTCTGATAGGGAGTGAGGTGCAGTGGATGAGAGGAGAGTCTGATAGGGAGTGAGGTGCAATGGATGAGAGGAGAGTCTGATAGGGAGTGAGGTGCAGTGGATGAGAGGAGAGTCTGATAGGGAGTGAGGTGCAGTGGATGAGAGGAGAGTCTGATAGGGAGTGAGGTGCAGTGGAGGACAGAGGATAGTCGTGTAAGGAATGAGTTGCTTGCAGTCTTGGTGAGACTAGTATGGGAAAAGTCCTGGATGTGGAAGGGAGAAGAGGTAATTAGTTGGGAAGCGATATGGTGGTTTCTGTCAGGGCAAAGTGGAGGCAGATGAGGTTAGAGATGTAGGGGTAGATGGTTGGGCCCACAAATGCTGCCAGCAGGTTTGGAAGTCAGACATGGCGCACATACACACATCTTCTAATGATGTAGTACATTATGGGTCCCGGCACTGCGCACTTTCTCCTTGTACAGCACAGCCAATCACCTTTCTCCATCAGAGGCAGCAGCTGGACAGTACTGGGGGTAACTGCAAGGCAACACTCTGGCTGCACATGAATTAACTCTTGCATATAAGGAACACTGGATATACAGGGGTTTACACATACTGGTCTACTCTCCTAGTACACACCAGACTCTTCTTCTGTGGCTAGAGTAGACCGGCCTCCCGGTTCTGTTTTTTATCAAAATAGTACCCACCTCTGCTGCATAACACGCCATTCATGGCATGGTAGTTGGCGGCTCTGTGAAATGTTAGTCCTATTCTGTTTTAGGACATCACCCACTGCCGTAGCTCAAGGTCGTCAGAACAATAAGAACTGGGACTGGTAGGGTATAAAGCAGAGGGTGATGTGGCATAAAGGAATGGGCCAGGGTGGGAGATCTGTTCCGTATGAGAGTTCTATGCCGCAATCCTGGTTGAGGTGTCCCACAGGGCAAGGGACACCTGCTGCATAACAGATCAGCCGTGAATGAGTGAAGTGCTTGTATGGTGGTGGGAGCGGTGATAATCAGCTGGATGCTTCAATAGGTCTAGGTATGCACAAGTTTAATCTAGCCATTGTACTGTTTGTAGTAACAATCTAGTACATTAGAACAGGGATGGGGAACCTTCGGGCCTTCAGTTGTTGTTGAACTACACATCCCAGCATGCCCTGCAACAGTTTTAGCATGGCCAAATAGCAAAACTATAGCAGGGCATGCTGGGATGTGTAGTTCAACAACAGCTGCAGGGCCGAAGGTTCCCCATCCCTGCTTTAGAAGGTTACAACCTTCTTAGAAGAATATTTCACAGCTGGTCAAGATATCATTAATGTGAATGCAGCTTATAGATTCCACCATCAATGCATGTACATGCAATTATCACAGCAAAAAGTCTTAAGTGACTATTCACCATTCACTTACATAATAGGCTGACTTAGACCAGGAAACTGCAGTGTTCTGATAGGCTAAGATTAACCGTCTGGCATTTCCCTAAATCGGAAAGAGAAATGCGTAGGCCCTAATGGAAGCAACCGTAATCTCTTTCTGTGGTCCGGAAACCGAAATAAACATCGATAAGCCAAAAAAATACAAGTCAGATCGAAATTTTATTGAAAAGAAATACAAAATCCATGTACAAAAAGAACGCAATCACAAAATGTACAGAACGTAAGAAAAAAAATGATGTTTACATTTCACAGATGTACAGTATTTACAAAAGTTCGAGCCCCTTGAGTGACATGTCCCCTGGGTTCCACCTACAGGCGGCAGAAGCGGGATAGTGGAAGGAATCTCTGAAGTGTCACTGATTAATGCCAGAGACATAGGCGGGCTACCAAGAAATAAATATACGTAACTTCATTTCTCTTAGCATCTCTGCAATAAACAAAAATAGAAAACCTTTCATAAACTTTACAAATAAAAATAAAAATCTAATTATTTTTAATGATAAAGTGATTTGTTTTAGAAGTTTATTAAAAAACTGCCACTGGTACATGGGATGAAATAAGGGACCTGTAGCTGGTATCGGCTGATAAGGGGGGTGGGGGGGCTGCACGGGATATGGGAGAAGGGGCAGCAAGCAGGGGGAACTGCTGAAATGAGGGGTCTGATCATACTGCGACAGGCAGGAGACTAAATACTGAAGCTGTAGAGAGTGACTGTATAACCAATTGGAACTAGCCCATTAATTCAACCACCATTTTGGTTTCATGACAAAGCAAATTAGCCTTTACTAAGATTACCGGGAAACTTCGAACCACGTGGACAGATGTTTCTTCAGATCAGTCCATCTTTGTTGCCTTTGAGGCCTGCTCGGAGATCATGGATCTCTTTGCAGAAACAGACTTAAAATGGAACAAGTCCAAGTTTGTCATTAAAGGACCACCAAACTTACAAACACTGGATGCCTGACATAAAAAGGTGATCATTAATCGCATCCTCTTCTTCAAGTTGAGGCCGATTGTGCGGTCTTTCAACCTAGACCACAAACAGGAAGTCTGGAGTGCATCAGAAAAAATATTCCCCATAGGTTTCTATAAAATGTCTCCAGAACTTATGAGTTTCTTCAGTTGTTTTATATAAGCCAACCAGCATAGTAAGTCTAGTGGTCCTTTAATAAATCAGCATTCACGGTTAGTCCAATAGGACATAGATACCCATGATGTGTATGCCAAAAGCTCATCTGTCCAGTGTTCCCAGTAGGTCATAGTGTTCACTGTCCTCAAGGATCTGCACGTGTTAAACTTTACTCTTAGTAAAGCCGGCATACAAACTATTCTCAAGAAAACTATAAAAAAACAAAAAAACCTCACGTTTATTCCCTTAGATATAAAATTGTGTCTTACATATAAAAGGAAACAAAAACCCTTAAGTTACAATAATAATAAAATATATTAACTTCGTTCTTTACGTTATACAATTTTTTCTCTTGGCCTAGGAGCTAATTTCTCTTCTTTAATGGATAGCAAATTTGCGTTTCGCTCGTAGCAAAGGATAAAAAAAAAAAAGTTTATTTTATCAAAGCTTAGTAGAAACTAATCAGGCATCTTATTCAGCAGAGAAAGCGTAAGTGCTATTAGGAGATAGGTCAGTACAGGGTGGCAACATGCTGAGGTCTATGTATATGATTTAGGATCCCTGGGCCAACCACAGCATGCAAAAAAAGGGGTAGGAGGGGGCTGGCAAGAATTTCTGTATGGCTTGTTTAGGATTTCCACAGTTTGGCTAAAAGGGCAGTTTAGTATGGCTCAGATAAAGACCCTTTCCATTCACAAATGTGAGTGCAGTAGGAGTGAGTTAGCCAGACCAAATCCATGCGCTACCCGGAATTATCTCAGTGCTACAACGGTTCTGGCTACAGGTTCTTCCATGTACTCAGTAGAAACCTTTAAGAATGTGCCATAGTTTTGTTTCACCCAAAAATGTATCAACACCACCAGTTAAATCCACATCACCAAAATCCCCCATTTGTGACGGTTGTCTTCCAATGTCTCAACTGGAGGAAACCATTGTATTACTACAAGAAAGTTTGTCAACAAACCTAATTAGGAAGATAAGGCAATGACCATTATCCACCTTGTATATAAACACCATCCGGCGAAAGCCAATGGCTCTCGAGATCGAAAGCGGTATCTCAAGTCTTCGCAAAAAAAAGGGTGACTATCACCGGAAGAGTCGTGTACTCAGATTCTTCTCATCATCATCTTGAACGTCCGCTGGACGACGGCAGTATTGTCCTTGGGGACTATACAAGTCTCCCAGCTTCTGTCCAGCAGAAGCCTAATCTGACCAGGAGTGAACGTGGGCATTTTTTTGCTTTAACACCCGAATATTTTGTACCAATTGTCCACTTCAGCAGCCTTAGTTCTGCAGTAAAATGTCCGCGAGTGGATTGTACAAGGCGGTCACAATCTCGGAGATCATTTGGGTTACGTGCCATCGCAGAGGTCTCCACCACTGTCGCTGCCCAACCTGCCTCTGAAAGAACAAAAAACACATATTATAAGCAGATGGAATTTAAACTTAAGGTTTCTACAACTGCAGGCATCCCCCTACAGCACATGGTGGTAAATTGAAAGGAAAAAGCTTAATAATTAACAGAGGACGTTGCCCATAACAACCACATTCTGTCTATCATTTTCTAGGAAGATATAGCGAAATGACCAACTATCTGGTTGCTATCGGCAACGTCACCACAAGTATTAGTCCATGGGGACAATTAACAGCTATTAATATGCTGTACAGCCAATCAGCACTTTTTTTTTTTTTTTTTTAAATCTCATGCAAATTAGACAATAAAAGATCATTTTTAATTAGGCATTCTAGATTACGGACTATCTGCAAAAGAAATGTTCTGAAAAACTCTCCCCTAGAAGGAATGTTCCTTTGAATGAACCGTTGTATGATCTGCAGTAATGGCAATAACATTATAGTAAGGAACGCGAGATATGACTAACAGGAACACTATCTCACAGAAGAGATATAACAAGACAACAGCGCTACCCCCATCTGAGGGCAAAAGTGTCCTACGGCTAGTCACAGGCTGTAACTTTACTTTAATAACATTCAATCAGGTTGGGACCTGCAGAGTGCCAGGTTTAGTCATTGCGGGAGGAGTTAAAGACGACAGATGGTGGCAGTGGTGGGAGGAGGCGGCTGAGTCATAGGTTAAATATAGTAACACATATAAAAAGGAGGAAGAGCCGGGTAAAGCTGCACAGACTGAACACACCGCACAGAGAGCAGCACACAGCGGCAGACTACACGTTCTGCATGATCACATCCCAATACATATAGAATGAGAGAGTCGTGCCTTAACGGAGAGGTCTGATTACTAGGTGAGAGTTTAACCCTGCTGCTCACTGCACCTTCAGCTCTCCTTTACTACCCCCTGCTGAACAACAAGTACTAGGAACTGTATATGGCTGCAGAAGTTACAGGCTGCCGCTGCGGACTGTGTTCCCGAGCAGCTTACGGTGAGAAGGGGAGAGAGATAAAGTACCAGCCGATCTGCTCCCAACTGTCAGTTTTCAAATGCAGCCTGTAACATGACCGTTATGAGCTACGGGCTGGTACTCTTCACTTACACACTTTCTAATTGCCATGTTACAGGCTGCATTTAAAAACTGACAGTTAGGAGCAGATCCGCTGGTACTTTGGGCCACATGCATCAAGCTTTACAAAATGATAAAATGGAGAGTGATAAACAGTCAACCAATCAGCTCCTACCTGTCACGTTACAGGCTGGGTTTGAAAAATGACAGTTAGGAGCTGATTGGCTGCTTGTTTATCACTCTCCACTTTATCACTTTGTGAAGCTTGAAACATCTGGCCCTTTGTCTCTCCACTGAATCGCTCTCCAGGGCTTAGAACATCTAGCCCAGGGGTGGCCAAACCTGTCCTCCAGATCTACCAACGGTGCATGTTTTCCTGGCAACCTGTGGATCTATAGTAGGAATGAATGCAGCATGTTCTACAATGTGACAGTGAGTAATGACTACAGCTGTGCACCAGCTAGGTAACCTGGAAAATGTGGACCGTTGGTAGATCTCGAGGACCGGTTTGGCCACTCCTGATCTAGCCCTACATGTTAAATGCATGTTCCTAAGATATGACAAATAGGACACGACTTACTCTTTGTAAATAACGCTCATTCATTTGGTCTCCAATCCTACGCAGTCGCATAGCAATCTCCCGCTCTATGGGCCCCTCGCCTGCCAATGGAAGTGGTCTTTGGCGGTCATTCCGATTTAACACGTCCACCTCTGTGCCCGACCTGGAGTGCTCACGGGCCGTGTGCCTGACACCTGGAAGGAAGAGTCACAGACCAATGAGATTTAAGCAGAGCATTGCGCACAAAAAGACTCTGCTAACCATTACATAGCGCTGAAGAAATGACACATGGATTCCCCTTGCATAAGTTATAGCGATTTAAAAGAAAATATTCAACAAGTCACTACATTTTCTAATTTAAAATATATGTATGTTAAAAAACACATGGTAGATACAGTTTTGGAATATAGATGATTAAGCCTACAGTTTTTACTTCAGCGTTTCTGATATATGCTAGGGAAATGGTTTGTAACATGGAACATTGCTGGTGCAGGTTAATCTGCAGAAACAGGGAAAATCCTGTCAGGCTGCATCACTCCCAGAACCACTTGTACAGGGCATAACACACTCTCTACCACAACCAGAAATCAGGCAGATGAAGGATGGTTGGCCAATTACACACTGTAATGAAGCGTTTCATTCCAGCACATGACCGTGCCACTGTGTTCACAAAGCCATCTCTTCTAGACACGCTGGACTCATTCCAGGGTGTCATGACCGGCCTCTCGAGACCTGGCGCCTGGCCAGACATGCAGCCTGGTAAACAGGAAGACGGGGAACATGTGCGGGAAGACCTACATGGTCAATGCGAGCGAGAGAGTCTCGTGTGGCCTGTATGCAGAAGAGAGACTTCTGCGGCACAATCTCTGCCGGAACCTCATTCCAGGACAGGTCAATAGTCCATCAGGGACTATACCTGCATCTTAAGTTTAGACTCACACTCCTGGACGCTTCTCTCTGTACGGTGCAGTCTCTGCCCTGTGAGCAGCTGCATCCACTAACTTTACTGTCCTGGTTTAGCAAGCGCACCATTTGTCCTTACCAATGTGACCTTTAACTAACAACTGGGTAAAAGAACAGAGATGGGGTTGCAATGTAGGGATCTAGAGGACAGAAAGGGGCAAACAGTAGCCACTAACAGGACAGATTTGAATTAGATCACTTTTCGAATGCAGGTGGCTAATTTAACATCTACGGCAGATGCCTTGGCACTAGAGGACAGAATCTCCATATAATGGGCTGGGACACAGCACCCAAGAGCTTGCAAACTATCCGGGGAAGCTACAAAGAGATCACTACTGTATGTACTGTTTAGCTCCATACAGACTTCTCTTTATTAAAGGAAGTGGGTGACAGACTAGTCGGGACATGCCTACCTGCAGGTACAATAAACAGCATCCAGGGCCTACTCAGAACTGCTCATATTATTGCCTGCTACATCTCATGCATTGATTCAGAGGTTCACGTGCTGTAATATAGGGCAAACTGTGGTACATCACTTACCATAAGCAGTGGTTTCTCCTGTGCTGAAGGATTCTGGGTAGGAGCATGGTCTTGTCCCAAAAGTTGTCAAAGAAGGTCCAGACTCGCAACTGTTAACCATTTCACATCTGTTCTGGATGAGATTTCTACGAGGTGAGGCGCATCTGTGACACAAAGACGCAGGGGCAGATGGGTTGGGGGTAGTTGGATAGTTAACTGGCATGTTTTGCTCAGAAAGTCCACGAGAGGCTTGACAGACAGCAACATTGGCGGGAAAGGCGTGGCTTGCATATGTCTGGATATTTCCCACAGGTTCAGAGGTACTCCCATCGGAAAGTGGTCTTGCCATTGTTGAATTTGTAATCTGCTAAAACACGAAAAGGTTGTGTTAATTTTGGTAAAGAAGGGGCAACTACAAAACAACGTGAGCAAGTACAATGCACCCTTGTTATGTATTCACAAACAAAACTTTACCGCGACAGTCGGAACATTGAATTCCAACTGTTAAATGAACCAAAAACGGCCTGGGATTCAGACAGTCGGAATCCCATATTGTTAATAATAATAATGACTGTGAGTGGTAATTGACCTTTGCAAAAGATTTCTATCAAAAAGTACATTGCATGGATACATAAAGATAGACACAAACTTGCATAAATTTATGAAAGGACTTGAAAATAGGCCCCTTCTAATGAACTGCAGGATAGCTGCATTTAGTAAGGTAGGGATCATTGCTAGTGTGCAATTCCTATATTCTCATGCAAGGCTCCATCTTGTCCACATGAGGGCAGCGCAACCACCTCACAGCCACTGTTTGTAAACAAATCCTACAGACTGGTGCGTGAAAATCCTTATATGACCCAGCGTGTGGCGGACTGCTCTTAAGGAAACTAGACAAGGACTGTAATCAAACAATGCTAACGGATCTAATTCCTTCCAGACACAATCGCCAGTAACCTGACAACATTATCACAATAACAGGTGAGCGGTACCCTACTGGTAGAATATTAGGGATATGATTCAGAAAGGATCTCTCTCATTACCCAGGGAAACATGCCTTCCCATTATCACTAGATTAAGCTCTTTATGACAGGGAAAGTCTGGGAAATTAGCAGAGTGGATAGGATTTCTAGGAGACTTGAAGTAGCTGAAATAATATATTGGCACCAAAAACTATTCAGGACACTATATACATGGGGAAATCTCATCCCAGCTACCACACATCCCTGGGCACCCTCACCCTGCTTCCATACATCCCTGGGCATCATCATAGCACCCAAAAAATCCTGGAGATTCTCACCCCATCCAATATACACCCCTGGGCATGATCCCCCCAGCCACCATACACCCTTAATCGTGATCAACCCAGCCACAATACATCCCTGGCATTATCACTTCAGCAACTATACTCTTCTTGGCATAATCCCCTCAGCCACCATGCACCCCTGTGCATGAGCACTTCATCGACTATACACCTCTTAGCATTATCACCCAGCCACCATACACAGCTGGGCATTATCACCCCAGCCACCATACACCCCTGGGCATGATCACTTCAGCGACTATACACCTCTTAGCATTATCACCCCTGCCACCATACACCCCTGGGCATGATCACTTCAGCTATTCTACATCAATGGGCATAATCCCCTCAGCCACCTTACTTCCCTGGACATAATGCCCTCAGCCACCATACACCCCATGGCATAATCCCCTTAACCCCCATACACCCATTTGGCATAATCACCTCAGCCACCATACACCCCTGGGCATGATCACCTCAGCCACCATACATTCCCTAGCGGTGGCGGCTCCAAAGGTGGGGCTGCAGTGCACCAACTGCCAACCGCAGGGGCACCGGCTGCAGAGACTCACTGGTAATTGGTGTAGCTTCACAATTGAAATGTGGAATATGCTGCAGCCCCACATCTGAAGCAGACACTGCCCCTGGTCAGTCTCACCTCAGCCACCGAACAACCCAGGGCATAATCCCCTCAGCATTCTGAACCCTGCCACCATATGTCCAGGAGCAGTCTCAATTGCACCACTACACCTGGCTAGGCATTCTTATCAGGACCATTATACCTCACTGGGCTTTCTTATCAGGACCATTCTTATCAGAACTATTATATATCCCTGGACATTCTCATTAGAGCTACTACACCTTGCTGGGTATTGTCAGCCCAACCACTATACTCCCTGGGCATTATTCTCTGGACCACTATACATGGCAGGGTATGCTCAGGCTGAATACGATACATCTCTGGGCATTCTCAACTCCACCGTTATAGCTCACTGAGCATTCTTCTCTGGCTCACTATACATCCCTGTACATTCTTCTCTGACCCACTATACATCACTGTATATTCTTCTCTGGACCACTATACATGGCTGGTTATTTTGAGCCTGACCATATACATCACTGGACATTCTAATCAGAACCACTACACCTCGCTGGACATTCTTCTCTGGCTCACTATACATCCCTGGGCATTCTGAATTCAACCCCATACGTTCCTGAGCCTTTTGATCTTGACCTCATACATCCCTGGGCATTCTGATCCCACCTGTATACACCCCAGAGATTCCCCATCTCTCATGCACAAGAACCGTTACATAGATTCCATCAGTCAACAGAACTCTGCGGGTGGAATGTCTCGGGTGTTATAGGAGCATTAACCCTTCCCTCCCCCCGCCGCCAGCACCTGCTGCCCCATCCACGTGTACCAGCGCAGTGGCCATGTACCACCGGGCACACCGATGCCGGACACCACCCAACCCAAGTGCCCGCTCCCACCGAGACATCACCTGGTGCTATTGCCAGCAGCCTCTATAGGCGCTACACACGCACTACATGCAGCGTACATACACATCTCGGTGTAAACACAGAAGCATGTAACCGTGATATCAGTATACAAGCCCATCACAGGCTCAATCACAAAGTACATCGGAAACAACCGGCAATGGGGAATCCAGCAGATGATACAGAACACATGCATACCCCACCCAGGTGCATTGCAAGCACCCAATGCACAGCACCTGCACTGCCCGTGACCTGTATCATCACAGACCGTCTGAATAACTAGAAGGATCATCCGAAAACCCATTTTAGGGGTGCACAATATACGCAGCATCCAGCACGGGTGCAAACAGCCGGCGTCCTCCAACAGATCTTCCAGGTGCAAGTCCCAGCATCCCACTCCATTCTAGGGGTAGGGAGTGGCAGTCCTTACCTGGCTCAGTGCTCTGACATTGGCTTCCTACAGCAGGATCCCATAGACAGGAGAAGGGACACCAGCACCGGCAGACAAACAGACAGGGAGCGCGGAGCACTGTACACACACGCGACTAGCGCAGTCCCGGCTACTACTAACGGCGATACACAGGAGCAGCAGCAAGCAGCCAACTTGGACAAGCCACGCCCGCTTAGAACGGAGAGTCGGAAACCTGCAAACCACGCCCATTACGAGGCGGGCCCCCTCTCCCCCAGGCCCCTCCCTCCATAACATAAACATGTTGGGACATGCAGCAGAGATTCTGTGCAGTCAGCTGAGAAGCTGGCGGGAAGGGGTTAATTCCTCAGTGACATGTGGGGGGAGGGGGAGGGCTTTAACTCATGTTATTAAAACACACAAGTGTAGAGCCCAGCCCTGATCTGTCTTTTTTTTTTTTTTTCTCCATGTTATTAAATTCAAGCATGAATTGAATATAATATATTGCAGTCCTGATGTAACCCATTTAATTAATATATTCCTCAAAGCAGGCATGATTTATTATGCCACTACACTCCTGTGCTGATATACTGTATTTCAGCACTGATTGCATCCATATTACACTACTGACACACGTGAGTCCAGCCTTGTAGATTATAGTGAATGCTGCACTAATGGTACATACATAACTATGCGGTCATCTAGATCATTGCTGTAATGTTTTGGACACTAACACAACTACTCTTAAATATTTATTACTGTGACAGCTGCCTAGATGTAATGGTTTCATTATAACCCTGCCTCACTGTAATCCTGTCCTGGTGTCATGGTCATCGCTGTGATCCTGTCCTAGTTTCATGCATATCGCTGTGACCCTGTCCTGGTTGCATGCTCGTCACTGTGATCCTGTCCTGGTTGCATGCTCGTCATTGTGATCTTGTCCTGGTTGCATGCTCGTCACTGTGATCCTGTCCTGGTTGCACGCTCGTCACTGTGATCCTGTCCTAGTTTCATGCATATCGCTGTGATCCTGTCCAGGTTGCATGCATGTCACTGTGACCCTGTCCTGGTTGCATGCTCGTCACTGTGACCCTATCCTGGTTGCATGCTCGTCACAGTGATCCTGTCCTGGTTGCATGCTCGTCACTGTGATCCTGACCTGGTTGCATGCATGTCACTCAGGGCCTTATTTTGGTTCATTCTTTCTGACAAAATCCTTCTTAGATGGACAAAACCATGTGCACTGCAGGGGGGGCAGATGTAACATGTGCAGAGAGAATTAGATTTGGGTGAGTAATTTTGTTTCTGTGCAGGGAAAATACTGACTGCTTTATTTTTACTCTGCAATATAGATCTCACTTTGAAGTAAAACCCCACCTAAATCTAATTCTCTCTGCACATGTTACATCTGACCCACCTGCAGTGCACATGGTTTTGCCCATCTAAGAAGGATTTTGTCAGAAAGAATGAACCAAAATAAGGCCCTGTGACCCTGGCCTGGTTGCATGCTCGTCACTGTGACCCTGTCTTGGTTGCATGCTCGTCACTGTGATCCTGTCCTGGTTCCATGCTCATCATTGTGACCCTGTCCTGGTTGCATGCTCGTCACAGTGATCCGGTCTTTTTTTATATGCTAGTCACAGTGATCTGATCCTGGTTGCACACTAATCCTGGTTGCATGCTCGTCACAGTGATCCTGTCCTGGTTGCATGCTCGTCACTTTGATCCTGTCCTGGTTGCATGCTTGTCACTGTGACCCTGTCCTGGTTGCATGCTCGTCACTGTGACCCTGTCCTGGTTGCATGCTTGTCACTGTGACCTTGTCCTGGTTGCATGCTTGTCACAGTTATCCGGTCCCGGTTATATGCTAATCACAGTGATCTGGTCCTGGTTGCATGCTAATCGCAGTGATCGTGTCCTGGTTGCATGCTAGTCACAGTGATTGTGTCATGATTTAATACTCTTTACTGTGGTCCTGTCCTGGTTGCATGCTCGTCACTGTGACCCTGTCCTGGTTGCATGCTTGTCACTGTGACCCTGTCCTGGTTGCATGCTAATCGCAGTGATCCTGTCCTGGTTGAATGCTAATCACAGTGATCTGGTCCTGGTTGCATGCTAATCGCAGTGATCCTGTCCTGGTTGCATGCTCGTCACTGTGATCCTTTCCTGGTTGCATGCTCGTTACTGTGACCCTGTCCTGGTTGCATGCTCGTCACTGTGACCCTGTCCTGGTTGCATGCTCGTCATTGTGATCCTTTCCTGGTTGCATGCTCGTTACTGTGACCCTGTCCTGGTTGCATGCTTGTCACTGTAACCCTGTCCTGGTTGCATGCTCGTCACAGTGATCTGGTCCTGGTTATATGCTAATCACAGTGATCTGGTACTGGTTGCACGCTAATCACAGTGATCGTGACCTGGTTGCATGCTCGTCACTGTGACCCTGTCCTGGTTGCATGCTAGTCACAGTGATCCTGTCATGATTTAATACTCTTTACTGTGGTCCTGTCCTGGTTGCATGCTCGTCACTGTGACCCTGTCCTGGTTGCATGCTTGTCACTGTGCCCCTGTCCTGGTTGAATGCTAATCACAGTGATCTGGTCCTGGTTGCATGCTAATCGCAGTGATCCTGTCCTGGTTGCATGCTAGTCACAGTGAACTTGTTCTGGTTGCATGCTCGTCACTGTGACCCTGTCCTGGTTGCATGCTCGTCACTGTGACCCTGTCCTGGTTGCATGCTAGTCGCAGTGATCCTGTTCTGGTTGCATGCTCGTCACTGTGACCCTGTCCTGGTTGCATGCTCGTCACTGTGACCCTGTCCTGGTTGCATGCTAATCGCAGTGATCCTGTCCTGTTGCATGCTAATCGCAGTGATCGTGTCCTGGTTGCATGCTAGTCACAGTGATCCTGTCATGATTTAATACTCTTTACTGTGGTCCTGTCCTGATTTCACATTTGTCACCGTGACCCTGTCCTGGTTGCATGCTCGTCACAGTGATCCTGTCCTGGTTGCATGCTCGTCACTGTGATCCTCTCCTGGTTGCATGCTCGTCACTGTGAACCTGTCCTGGTTGCATTCTCGTCACTGTGACCCTGTCCTGGTTGCATGCTAATCACAGTGATCCTGTCCTGGTTGCATGCTAATCACAGTGATCTGGTCCTGGTTGCACGCTAATCGCAGTGATCCTGTCCTGGTTGCATGCTCGTCACTGTGATCCTGTCCAGGTTGCATGCTCGTCACTGTGACCCTGTCCTGGTTGCATGCTCGCCATTGTGATCCTTTCCTGGTTGCATGCTCGTTACTGTGACCCTGTCCTGGTTGCATGCTTGTCACTGTGACCCTGTCCTGGTTGCATGCTCATCACAGTGATCTGGTCCTGGTTATATGCTAATCACAGTGATCTGGTACTGGTTGCACGCTAATCACAGTGATCGTGTCCTGGTTGCATGCTCGTCACTGTGACCCTGTCCTGGTTGCATGCTCGTCACTGTGACCCTGTCCTGGTTGCATGATCGTCACTGTGACCCTGTCCTGGTTGCATGCTTGTCACTGTGACCCTGTCCTGTATGCGTGCTCGTCACAGTGATCCGGTCCTGGTTGCATGCTAATCACAGTGATCTGGTCCTGGTTGCACGCTAATCGCAGTGATCCTCTCCTGGTTGCACGCTAATCGCAGTGATCCTGTCCTGGTTGCATGCTAGTCACAGTGATCGTGTCCTGGTTGCACGCTAATCGCAGTGATCCTGTCCTGATTTAATACTCTTTACTGTGGTCCTGTCCTGATTTCACATTTGTCACTGTGATCCTGTGCGGGTTGCATGCTTATCTCCGTAATCCTGCCATGGTGTAATACCTGTTACTGTGGTTCTGCCCTGGTTTAATACTTGTTACTGTAATCCTGCCCTGGTTTAATACTTACTATAATCCTGCTCTGGTTTAATGCCTGTTATTGTGATCCTGCCCCAGTTTAATACTTATTACTGTAATCCTGATCTGGTTTATTAGCTATTACTCTGATCCTACTCAGGGTTAATACTTGTTACTGCGATGCTGCCTTGGTTGGTTACTTGTTACTGCTACACGGGGAACGGGTTAACTGGAAGTGTCTCCAGGAGATGCTGATGAACGCTGTATCCTGGATGGCTGCAGCGCTCTCTCCTGACTGGCCCAGGGCCTGATTGCAGGTTTGTGATTTGCTGTTTCTTCAGCTCCATTCACTCAGCTCAGACCAATCAGCGGAATTCATTGTGTAGCTGCTGCATGATCTGTGCACAGACTGCCAGGGAACTAAGCAAAGGAGAGGGCAGATCCTGGCTCTGCTCAGCAGCAGCATCTCCGCCGTGTACCAAATGTGCTGCAAAACGCCCAGCTCCACTCCACGTGCTGCTGTTTCTATACTAAACATAGAATATCCTGACAGCATTACAGCATGTTCCCAGCTGCAACTAGGCAGGAAGGCAGAGGCGGGAATCATGGTCCTACAGGTACTTAGGAAACATTGGTAATACAGTATACTGTACATACATAAGTGCAGTTATACGGTTATAAGCCCGCTGTCCCTATTATCCTTCTACCCACAAACCCATGTCCTCACGTTACTTCTTTGATGGCCAATGGAATATTCAACGTGCAATTAAATGACTTCTCTTGTGCCCTGGTACAAAGTCAGTAGACATAGGTTAGCCCTTAGGGAGCTAATGCAGAGTTGCAAAAATCCCCATTTGCAGAGCGAATAATGCATGTACACCAGCTCCGCATGCTCCGTAATCACCTGTATGCATGTCTAGGTGGAGGAGAGACAGCCGTATATACCCACTGCGTTCCTAAAAACAGTTGCATCCAATTTTCTAGGAGTAAAGAGCCAAGGGTCTGAGTGTCATCATTCACACTGTCTGACCTCACATGCCCCACTTCCACTGGCCACCTGCGCTAGCTGAGGCTTATTCAGCTGGCCTTTTGCTGGGAACATTGTGACCGATGGTCATGATGTTGGTTCCCAGCTTGCAGTGCTGGAATCGCAGCTATATGCAGCAGGCTTCTACAGAGATGTTTCCTGAGTGCCCCTCCTAAAGATCGGATGTAAGATCAGTGCTGTTTGCATTGAACTTCGGTCCATCTCTGAATGTACACAGGTGTAGACCCATTATCTATCTTCAGAATTATTTCATACACCGCATGGAGGTGGCCCAGATCACATGTCAGCGGGCGTTTGAATTGGAAAGTGCATTATTATGTACAAAACCAACATAATTAAAAAATAAACATGGACAAATAGGACACATGAATGACTGTTCCAGTGTTCCCTTAGTCTCATCATTAATTTGTAAGATAAATGGGGCTCCAACAACCAGCATTTTATTTAAAAAAATTAAAGGTAAAATAAGTGACGGGTATAACAGTGACAGTCGGCAGGTACAGTGAGTGACGGGTGTAACAATGACAGTCGGCAGGTACAGTGAGTGACGGGTGTAACAATGACAGTCGGCAGGTACAGTGAGTGACAGGTGTGACAGTGGCAGTCGGCAGGTACAGTAAATGATGGGTGTAACAGTCAGCAGGTACAGTGAGTGACAGGTGTAACAGTGACAGTCTACAGGTAAAGAAAGTGACGGGTGTAACAGTGACAGTCGGCAGGTACAGTGAGTGACGGGTGTACCAGTGACAATCGGCAGGTACAGTGAGTGACGGGTGTAACAGTGACAGTCTACAGGTAAAGAAAGTGACGGGTGTAACAGTGACAGTCGGCAGTTAGAGTGAGTAATAGGTGTAACAGTGACAGTCTACAGGTAAAGAAAGTGACGGGTGTAACAGTGACAATCGGCAGGTACAGTGAGTGACGGGTGTAACAGTGACAGTCTACAGGTAAAGAAAGTGACGGGTGTAACAGTGACAGTCGGCAGGTACAGTGAGTGACGGGTGTAACAGTGACAATCGGCAGGTACAGTGAGTGACGGGTGTAACAGTGACAGTCTACAGGTAAAGAAAGTGACGGGTGTAACAGTGACAGTCGGCAGGTAGAGTGAGTGATAGGTGTAACAGTGACAGTCTACAGGTAAAGAAAGTGACTGGTGTAACAGTGACAGTTGGCAGGTACAGTGAGTGATGGGTGTAACAGTGACAGTCAGCAAGTAAAGAAAGTGACGGGTGTAACAGTGACAGTCGGCAGGTAAAGTTAGTGACGGATGATATTGAAGATGCTTTAATTAAGTGAAGGAAAAGTACATGAGGGAAGAGGGCCCTGCTCATGAGAGCATACATTCTACTTTACACACTTCTACAATGAATTAAAATACTTAAATAAATATATATACACTATGTGGACGAAAGTCATTGGACACCCTGGTTTAACTCTGAAAAATGGAATCTTCCTGACAAAGTGAATATGGGCAGGGGTGTGGTACATGGGTCCAACAGTCAGGATCCCGACAGTCATTAGCCCGATGTCGGGATCCCGACTGGCCGGACCCAGACAGCATGGTGAGTGCAACTAAGCCCCTTGCGGGCTCGCTGCGCTCGCCACTCTGCGCTCACCACTCTGCGCTCGCCACACTGCGGACACTCCCTCTATGGGGGTCGTGGACAAGGGAAAATAGCCGACGGCCATCAGGAACCCGGCTGCCAGTGTTTTTACAGTCAGGATCCCGACGTTGGGTAAATGCCTGTCATGATCCCGACTGTCGGTACCCCGTCCGGCACCCATGGACTCTTCCTACATGTATAAATATGGAAGCAAGCGTCGTAGCAGATCATTTGTTGATAAAATGACAGACAGGAAACGCCCTTGGTTATCATGGTCGAGCTGCGGCTCACAAGCCTCTGATCACAAAAACCAATACACGACAGAGACTTTGTTGGTGTAAGGAGCAGAAAAACTGGACGGTGGAGCAATGGAAACAAGTCTTATGGAGCGATGAATCGCGCTTCACATTGTTTCGATCAGCTGGGAGAGTGTGGGTATGGCGATTGCCTGGAGAACGCCTGTTACCCGATGTGTAGTGCCAACAGTAAAATTTGGAGGTGGAGGTATCATGTTCTGGGGTTGTTTCTGCTGGCATGGCGTGGGCCCACTCGTACAGGTGCATGGGAACATGACATCGGCGACCTACCGAGATATTCTGGATAACTCCATGTTACCTACGTTGTGGCGTTTCTTTGGGAACGACGATTGTGTGTTCCAGGACGACAATGCGACATGTCATGTTTCGAGGGCTAGAATGGAGTGGTATGACGAAAATCGCGTCACCCGACTAGCGTGGCCTGCGCTGACCTGTGGTGTCCAGAGACTTTCTTCCATGTAGTGTATATATAAATATATTTATTTTTATTGGTGCTTTTTCAGACAATAACAATAAAAGATAATGAGCTTAGATGCTTTTAATCTTTCTGTTCAGGGTGTTATCATCTTCTTTGGGTGTTATCATCTTCATTTAGGACCAATTTTAGTGACCTAATCAAGGTTTTCTATCATTGCCATCTACGTCTCTTCTCATAAATGGGACTAAAAGTCCTACAGTCATGTCCAGAAGTACAAGACAGGACTGCCCCCTGTCCCCGTTATTATTTAACATTTCAATGGCCTCACTATGGAACTAAATGACACGAGTCATCTCCAGCTGTCATATTTGGGAAAGTATATATTTCCCAAAGTTTTTGCACCCTCTTCATGTTCTCCCGATTCTGTTGTCACAAAAAGATGTAGCCTCTTTTACAAAACTTTTTCAAACTTTCATCTGGAATAAAGGGAGAGCGAGAATTGGAATGATAAATCTAAACCAACCCAAATGGAATGTTGGAATTAATTTCCCGAATGCATTGATAAACAATTAGGCTGCATTAGTACGATATTTGAAAGATTGGTTGACGGCCCACCAAATCTATGCCAACAACAAAACTTTTTACCTCAAACTTCCCTAGCGGCATTTTGCATATGGAAGATAGAGATATACCTCCTGACATAATTATTAACCCTCTTCTTATGACCACAAGGAAGTTATGTTTAATATTCCGTCAAGGGTTCCACCTTCACCCACACTATACTATTCAATTGCCATTTGTACAAAATCCTAATTTCCAAAATGGTGAAGCAGCGCAGATTTTCCTCGATTGGAAGGCTGAAGGACTATATAGGGTAGGACAACCTATTAACCCTCAAAACAATAAATCATTTTCTTATTCTGATGCCATTGTTAAATACCCTATTATTAACTTTTTTATTCTTCATTTTTGCAAGCCCAATATTATACTAATAAAATATCTAAACTTATCCCAGAGGGAGATTGGGATAATGATTTGAGAACTTTCTGGCGGCATCCCCCTTATATAGGGGGGCAATATCATATTATACATTTCTTATGTAGGGTACACACCAGGACGACCCGCTCACGATGCACATCGTGAGCGGGTCGTCAGTGTCTCGTCCGACCCGCTCACGGTGACGCGGGGGGCACGACCCGCTCACGATGTGCACCGTGAGCGGGTCCGATCCGATGGCGACCCGCACCCGGCTGTATGGTCGTCATTGAGATCCTACCTGCAGCAGGTAGGATCTCAATAACGACCGACCCGCGGGACCGCGCATCGGATCGGTATCGGTCCACACCAGGTCAGAAAAGGGCCCAATCAGCACACAATCTACATCCAATTGGTCGGAATTGGATCTAGATTGTGGGGATCGGGCCCTAGTCGTCCTGGTGTATACCCAGCATTAGAGAACCAGAGGACCAATCTCTGTGTTCTGGTCTGAATCCATGGTTGGAACATTTTCCTTCATTGACTGTAGAAGATCTACATAAAATGTTGGAATATTCTATAAATACTTTCCCAATGGTCAAATTTGTAGAACTGTATCACAATATCTTCCATCATTATATCATTATAATTTTATTTATAAGGCGCCACAAGTGTTTTGCAGCGCCGTACAAAGGAACAGTACAGGAAGACAAAACAGTATTACATTGAATAAATAACAAAAATAGAGTACAAATAAAGAGCGCCACAGTTCAATACACATTACAGCTTAAATATAAGTAGTGAGGACTCAATCAACATACAACTAGAGGCTTGAGGCCAATGATGGAGATGAGTATGCAGACGAAGATGGTCACTGAGTGTTGGAGAATAGGAGAGCTGTGAGTGAAATGTGAAGAGAAGTGGGCTATGACAACAGGAGGGAAGAGGGCCCTGCTCGGAGGAGCTTACATTCTAGTAGGAGGGGGAGACAGACAGATTACAAGAGGTGCAAGCGGGTGGTGGCTAGATAGCAGGATGCAAACAGGCAAAGGGTCGAAGAACCGGCTAGTTTATGCAGTGGAAGGGTACGCTTTGATGAATAGGTGAGTTTTCAGTGCCCGTTTGAAGCTTTGCAAGGTTATATCTATTCTGGACACTCTAACATGCCCTAAATATAAATCATCTCAAGCAGAGTTATACCACTGTTTATGGTCTTGCCCTGTTATTATAATAATTTGGAATCAGCTTAGGCATTTTTGGTACAGAACATCTAGTAAATTACACCCTATTTCCTCCAGATTGGGACATTTTTGGCCTTTTACCTACAAGTATTAAAATTCCCAGAGAAGTAAAAACATTATTATTGGCAGTCTCATTTGCTGCTTGTAAAACATATTACATATTGCATATTACAAGGTCAAGACAACCATATGGATTGGCTCGAAGCCACTGTACAAAAAGAAACCCGTACCCAAATTTTCCGACACTTGGGGAAGCTATATCGAGATTCTACCATTCTCTACTAGGAAAACCATATTCCAAATGTTTTAAAAATACTTTATGGTATGAGGAGCATATTCTTCTCAATGACCCTCCAATTTCTCTTGAGTAATACTATTTATGTAACTTGGATTAGCACGATGATTGTAACCTTTTTTTCATGTATTACTTGATTATTCTAAAATGTTTATCTGTGATTCTGTAATACAAATACTGTACTTATGATACTGTCACATCTTGAAAAAATTTTTTTAAACATTAAAATATAAGTACATTGTACAAACCATGGCAACATTTTGAATGGAACCATATTGTCCAAGCCACAGGTTCTCAAAGTTGGGCCTCAGGACCACACACAGTACATCCTTTGTAGGTCTCCTTAAGAATCAAATGAAATAATTTGCTCCACCTGTGGATCTTTTAAAATGTGTCAGTCAGGTGACCTGGAAAACGTGGACTGTGTGGGGTCCTGGTGACCGAGCTTGAGAACCACTGGTCCAAGGAATAGTAGTAGCAGCCACATCTGTTTGCTTTAATATAACAAGGCATCTCTTATATATTTAGCCAGATCCGTCACTCACAATTAGTCTAGCAAACGGTGGGCGGGCTTCCACGGGTGATTGACAGGCCCATAGTCAGTCAGCCACAATGCAAAACATGCCAACTTCCGTCTTACACAACCCTCTGCTCTCCACAGCAGCTATCCGCCCCCTCCTCGCCCGCCACTCCCCATCGCCGCCCAGCCACACAACAAGCCCGCCCCACGGCTACACGGCACGCCCCCCCCCTCAGCCTCCAGCTTGCACACCTATCCGCCCCCTCCTCGGCCGCCACTCCCCATCGCAGCCCAGCCACACAACAAGCCCGCCCCACGGCTAGACGCCGCGCCCCCCCCCCCCCAACCTCGCACCAGCTGAAGTACGCACAGTCCTGCTCACAACCCCCCACACCCGCACGGTCCCAGTGGCGGAACTATGGAGGGTGCAGGGGGTGCAATTGCTATGGGGCCCGGGCACCCCCTGCACCCATTTATTCTATTTGAGCAATGCCGCACGGGTAGTGTCAGCGGCGCTGTCCCAGACACCTTTCCCTGTCAGCGGCGGGCAGTGCGTGATCCAGCCCGCCCTCCCCTATGATGGTGCCGGGGCTCAATGTCACTATTTTAGTGACCAGCCCCGGCGTTAATCGTGCAGGACCCATGCTGCTGCCAGTGCCAGGACCCCTGGCGCTGTCCCGGACAGGACACCCTTCCCTGTCAGCGGCACTGTGTGTGACTGACTTTGAAGGGATGGAGGGAGAAGTGGTGATCCAGCCCCCTCCCCTCTGACCTCATATCGGGAATCTATGTCACTATTTAGTGACTAGCCCCGGCTGTCGGCTGAATCATGCAGGAGGACCCATGCTGCTGCCTGCGCTGTGCGCCGCGGTAGACATGGGAGGGAGCTGCGCTGCCACACACACACATCCATGCCTCCAACAACTACACACACCCATCCATGCCTCCTATACTCACAACTACACACACACATCCTGGCCTTCCATACTCACAACCACACACACACACCTCCTTACCTGCAATACTCACAACTACACAAACACCATCCATGCCTCCAATACTCACAAATACACACACACATATCCATGACTCCAATACTCACAACTACACACACACACATATCCATGCCGACAATACTCACAACACACACACACATACACACACACATCCCTGCCTGTAATACACACACAACCACCCATTGCACACACACACACACACACACACACACACACACATCTATGCCTCCAATACTTACAAGTACACACATCCATGCTTTCAATACTCACAACTACACAAACACACACACCCATCCATCCATGCCTCCAATACTCACAAGTACACACACACACACACACACACACACACATCCATTCCTCCAATGCTAACAACTACACACACCCATGCATGCCTCCTATACTCACAACTACACACACACACCCATCCATGCCTCCAATACTCACAACCACACACACATCCTTGCCTCCCATACTCACAACTACACACACACCTCCTTACCTGCAATACTCACAACTACACAAATACCATCCATGCCTCAAATACTCACAACTACACACACACACACACACACATGCCTCTAATACTCACAACTACAGATGCGCGCGCACATACACAAACACATCCATCCCTAAAATACTCTCAAGTACACACACACAAACAATGCCTGTAATACACACACCCAGCCATACCACACACACACACACACACACACACACATCTATGCCTCCAATACCCAAAAGTACACACTCACATCCATGCTTTCAATACTCACAACTACACACACACACACACACACATCCATGCCTACAATACTCACAACTACACACACACATCCATCCATGCCTCCAATGCTCACAACTACACACACCCATCTATGCCTCCTATACTCACAACTACACACACACCCATCCATGCCTCCTATACTCACAACTACACACACACCCATCCATGCCTCCTATACTCACAACGACACATACACACACATCCATGCCTCCTATACTCACAATCACACATACACACACATCCATGCCTCCTATACTCACAACGACACATACAGACACACCCATCCATGCCTCCTATACTCACAACGACACATACACACACACCCATCCATGCTTTTCACGGCCGTAGCTGCAGGGTTTAGGACTTAAGCACACTTACTTTTATCTATTATAATTTTTGCTTTCACTTTAAGGTCCCTTCAAACATCACGGTGTGCCACTGTACACTTTACTATGTTTGCCCACTAACGCACCAACGTCATTTTCAAACACACACACACATCCATACTTCCAATACTCACACAAAACAAACACACCACTCCATGCCAATCATGACAACTACACACACACACACACACACATCCATGCCTCCAATACTCACACTAAACAAACACACCACTCCATTCCAATCATGACAACTACACACACACACATCCAGGCCTCCAATACTTACAACTACACACACACACAACCATCCATCCCTCCAATACTCACAACTAAACACACCCACACAAACACACACCCATCCATAGCTCGAATACTCACAACCACACACAAACATCCAAGTACACACACACAGCCAACCATCCCAGCATCACAACTACACACACACATCCTTGCCTACCATACTCACAACCACACACACACCTCCTTACCTGCAATACTCACAACTACACAAACACCATCCATGCCTCCAATACTCACAAATACACACACACACACATATCCATGACTCCAATACTCACAACTACACAAACACACACACACACATCCATGACTCCAATACTCACAACTACACACACGCACACACACACATATCCATGCCGACAATACTCGCAACTACACACACACATCCATACCTGTAATACACACACAACCACCCATTGCACACACACACATTTATGCCTCCAATACTTACAAGTACACACATCCATGCTTTCAATACTCACAACTACACACACACCCATGCCTCCAATACTCACAAGTACACACACACACACACACACACACACATCCATTCCTCCAATACTCACAACTACACACACCCATGCATGCCTCCAATACTCACTACTACCACACACACACACACACACACACACACACACACACACACACATCCTTGCCTCCCATACTCACAACTACAAACACCCGACCTTGCCTGCAATACTCACAACTACACAAATACCATCCATGCCTCCAATACTCACAACTACACACACATGCCTCCAATACTCACAACTACAGATACGCGCGCACATACACACACACATCCATTCCTAAAATACTCACAAGTACACACACACAAACAATGCCTGTAATACACACACCCAGCCATACCACACACACACACATCTATACAAACAATGCCTGTAATACACACACACACACACATCTATGCCTCCAATACCCACAAGTACACACTCACATCCATGCTTTCAATACTCACAACAACACACACACATCCATGCCTACAATACTCACAACTACACACACACACACACACACACACACACACATCCATCCATGCCTCCAATGCTCACAACTACACACACACCCATCCATGCCTCCAATACTCACAAACACACACACACATCCTTGCCTCCAATACTCACAACTACACACACACACACATCCATGCCTCCAATATGTGACTTTACTAATCTTATTTATATCAAAGCACTTTCCTAACTTTTTACAATGTTTACAATAAAAGCATCAGAATGTTCAACCTCTTTTCAAACTCTTATAAAATAAAATATAAAATATTTCTATTCAAATACATATTTCCCTCATCTACATTAGGTAACATTTAAACAACAAAAAATTCATCATAACCCTATCACACACTACACCCCCTTTGCAATTATATGCACTTTCTATTGTAAACATTTATGCTCTCACTCAAATTAACATACAGACACACCCATCCATGCCTCCTATACTCACAACGACACATACACACACACCCATCCATGCTTTTCACGGCCGTAGCTGCAGGGTTTAGGACTTAAGCACACTTACTTTTATCTATTATAATTTTTGCTTTCACTTTAAGGTCCCTTCAAACATCACGGTGTGCCACTGTACACTTTACTATGTTTGCCCACTAACAGTGGCGGATTCAGGGGGGGGGCACCCGGGCACGTGCCCCCCCTGTCATTTCATTTTGTAGCTGAGGACCAGGGCTTTCCAACGAGCCCAGCCCCGTGTCTCTAGCCCCCCGGGAACCAGAGATATCGCCTGGCAAAGCTGTAACGTTTTTTCCCCATAGGATAATATGGGACCCGTCAATTCCGACCCCCACCCGGTTCCGACGGCTGCCAGTTCCCCCCCTGGCATCACAGAAGCTTATGGTTGATCTCATTCAATTCCAAATCGCTGGGCCTTCAATATGATACCAGGCTGGTCCATATCGGTCAATCGGTTCCAGAGATATTACATGTAAACTATTTTTTTTAGTTTTGAAATGTAATTTCATGGCTGTTCTTGTTGTTTGAGGGCAGATTACTCTGGAACCAAACGTTTCAGTTTCACTGGACCAAAATCATTCAACGCCCACTCAAAAGTTCTTCAATATGATACTTGTCTCATGTAAATGGATCAGTTGGTTCCGAAGATATAGCCGGTTAAATAAGATAACTGGTTAAAGGGGGGGGGGGGGTGATTTTCTCTCCCCCTCACACCAGAAAATGCAGGGACTAGGCTGATGTAAAAGAGGCCAACCTGGGAATGCATTTTCTGGTGTGAAAGGGGTATTATTTCAAATAGCCGGGACCTGCAGTGCTCTGAATACAGCCAGGCTCTGCCACTGTCAGTGGCTATCACTTCTGCCTGGCGGCTGTCCCCCATTTACCGCGAGCATGTATTCCCCTTGGCAATGAGCATGTAATCCCACATGGTAATGAGCATGGAACCTCTGGAAATGAGCATGGAACCCTTGGCAATGAGCATGTAGATAAGCAGCACTTATGTAGCATAATTTTTAATAGGCATTATGGTGTTTGACATAATACATAATGGACATAATGGCGTGTAACTTAACGTGTAATGGACATTATGGTGTAAATGTTTAATGCACGCCTTTGGTGCACAATGTTCCTGTTTATGAAACGTATTGTGAATTTTGGCTTAATCTGTGTGGCATTATGTGAATTCTGGCTCAATCCGTGTGGCATTATGTGAATTTTGGCTCAATCCGTGTGGCATTATGTGAATTTTGTCACAATCCGTGTGGCATTATGTGAATTTTTGCTCAATATGTGTGGCATTATGTGAATTTTGTCTCAATCCGTGTGGCATTATGTGAATTTTGGCTCAATCCATATGGCATTATGTGAATTTTGACACAATCCATATGGCATTATGTTTATTTTGGCTCAATCCATTTGGCATTATGTGAATTTTGGCTCAATCCGTGTGTTATTATGTAAACTTTGGCTCAATACGTGTGGCATTATGTGAATTTTGGCTCAATCCGTGTGGCTTGATGTGAATTTTGACACAATCCATGTGGCATTATTTGAATTTTGGATCAATCCGTGTGGCATTATGTGAATTTTGGCTCATTCCATTTGGCATCATGTGTAAGGGGCAAGTATAATGGGGTCTAGTATTTTGTTGCATAAGGTGTAGAAGTTGTATATGGTGTTGTACACTACACTCAAGGACACGCCCCCTGTTGAGTGGCCACACCCCATTTTCCGGAACACGCCTTCGGCGCGCGCACAACTACATCCTTCACTTTTGTCACCATGGTGGGCCTGCTTACTTTAAATGCCAGGGCCTATTTTTAATCCCATTCCCACCCTCTCTCTGCCGCTCTCTTAGCATGTACACTGGCACCACTAACACCACCCCTCCCCCACCTAAACCCTCTTTTATCATGGTGCCCCCCCTGTCATTTTATCCTGGATCCGCCCCTGCCCACTAACGCACCAACGTCATTTTCAAACACACACACACATCCATACTTCCAATACTCACACAAAACAAACACACCACTCCATGCCAATCATGACAACTACACACACACACACACACACATCCATGCCTCCAATACTCACACTAAACAAACACACCACTCCATTCCAATCATGACAACTACACACACACACATCCAGGCCTCCAATACTTACAACTACACACACACACAACCATCCATCCCTCCAATACTCACAACTAAACACACCCACACAAACACACACCCATCCATAGCTCGAATACTCACAACCACACACAAACATCCAAGTACACACACACAGCCAACCATCCCAGCATCACAACTACACACACACATCCTTGCCTACCATACTCACAACCACACACACACCTCCTTACCTGCAATACTCACAACTACACAAACACCATCCATGCCTCCAATACTCACAAATACACACACACACACATATCCATGACTCCAATACTCACAACTACACAAACACACACACACACATCCATGACTCCAATACTCACAACTACACACACGCACACACACACATATCCATGCCGACAATACTCGCAACTACACACACACATCCATACCTGTAATACACACACAACCACCCATTGCACACACACACATTTATGCCTCCAATACTTACAAGTACACACATCCATGCTTTCAATACTCACAACTACACACACACCCATGCCTCCAATACTCACAAGTACACACACACACACACACACATCCATTCCTCCAATACTCACAACTACACACACCCATGCATGCCTCCAATACTCACTACCACACACACACACACACACACACACACATCCTTGCCTCCCATACTCACAACTACAAACACCCGACCTTGCCTGCAATACTCACAACTACACAAATACCATCCATGCCTCCAATACTCACAACTACACACACATGCCTCCAATACTCACAACTACAGATACGCGCGCACATACACACACACATCCATTCCTAAAATACTCACAAGTACACACACACAAACAATGCCTGTAATACACACACCCAGCCATACCACACACACACACATCTATACAAACAATGCCTGTAATACACACACACACACACACACATCTATGCCTCCAATACCCACAAGTACACACTCACATCCATGCTTTCAATACTCACAACAACACACACACATCCATGCCTACAATACTCACAACTACACACACACACACACACACACATCCATCCATGCCTCCAATGCTCACAACTACACACACACCCATCCATGCCTCCAATACTCACAAACACACACACACACATCCTTGCCTCCAATACTCACAACTACACACACACACACACATCCATGCCTCCAATATGTGACTTTACTAATCTTATTTATATCAAAGCACTTTCCTAACTTTTTACAATGTTTACAATAAAAGCATCAGAATGTTCAACCTCTTTTCAAACTCTTATAAAATATTTCTATTCAAATACATATTTCCCTCATCTACATTAGGTAACATTTAAACAACAAAAAATTCATCATAACCCTATCACACACTACACCCCCTTTGCAATTATATGCACTTTCTATTGTAAACATTTATGCTCTCACTCAAATTAACTTTACCCACATTCTTCACCATATTACACTACATCTCACACTCACATATATTTCTACTTCTAATGGGGCGAAGCCCCTCACGACGGTGTGAAGAGCGCCCGGAGGGCGCGATGAATCACCTAGTAAATAATAATGATCAAGAATCAACAATATTATCAAATTATAAAATTATTGGAGGGTCATTGAGGAATTCACAGGATTCATACGGTACCATGAAGGGGTCGATCCTATTACACCCAAAGGTTGTGCGTATTGTCACAACACCAGGCGCACTTTACGGCGGGCCAAATTCGCTGAAAACTTCTCGCACCTCCATAGGGGTGCGAGCAATTTTCAGCCAATTTGACCCTGCGAAGAGTGCGCGTTAGGGTTAAGGCCCCCACACACTAGAACGATTTTTTGGCTGATTTTCGACTGATCGTCCGATATATCGGCCTTTTTTACCGATATATCGGACGATCGGTCGGAAATCGGTCAAAAAAATCGTTCTAGTGTGTGGGGGCCAGGAATAGATTCCTTAGTGGTAGAATCCAAATACCTTTAGCATCAGGCTTCAGAACAACAGAAACTGTCAAAGTAAAATGATCATAAATGAAATTGGTGCACTTAAGGTTACATGATGTCTGGCATTCTCCGTATCCTGCAGATCCCTGGTACCTTGCGTCCCACAGCTATGCTCTGATTGCACAGGCAGGGTCTTGTTGTTCAATAACATAATGCCTGGAAAAGCGACTACTGCATTCCCTGAGCACCTGCCGACACAGCTTTTTTTGTTTGTTTGCAGACTGGCAGCACCAACACACTGACAGCAGGAGTAGATTGAGTGTCTGTGGGCACATACCAGACGTTGAAGAAAGCCACACCCCTGGAAAGTCCTTATGGTGCCATTTTCTTGTACCGGTGACAGTACACCCACAACGGAACATTTTTTTGTTTTTTTTATTTGAGTGTTTTTTTAGTCTCAGTTTTTTTTATAAAAATCCCTGAATGACAGTTTTAATATAATACCCCATTTACACCGCACAAATAACCCAGGTCCGATCCGGGTTGTTGCCAGGTCGACCCAGGATACTGTCCGGCGTGAAAGGGCCTTGTAAAAATTCTTGGGTACAGCAACCCAGCAATCCAATCCAGATCTTGGGTACAGCAATCCAAGCCAACCCAGCATTTGCGATATGAAAGGGGTAATAAAAAAGTAGTGATGGGTGCGAACATTGGTAACGCGGGCCAAAAGCATCGCTCATTTTCCCTCGCACGGTGATGTGCGCAGCCATACATTGGGTGATATTTAACAGGATGACAGATTCAGAAAGTGAGAGATTTGGCGATTTTGTAAAATCAGTTTGATTTTGCAGTGTAAATGATTGCCGCTATAAAAAAACTGGAGATTTCTTCCCAAATCTCTCACTTTCTGAATCTCTCATCCTATTAAATTGCACCCATTGAGCCGCCGTCAGCAGATGGATAACTGTGGATGTCAGCTACTGTGGGTTCTATAAGATCTTCTATGGCCAAAGGTAAGACCTTAAATATCTTAGTATATATAGTTAGGGGCAGAGAAGGGAAAGGGGGGGGGGGGGCATGATAGAGTCTTTAAAATCTACCAGGGGTTTAACAAGGGCCCTTATTCTGATTGACGCGGACTTTACCGCATACTTTCGGATCGCGTCTTTTCGGCGTCTGCGCATGCGTGGAGAACGCAACGCGCATGTGCCACGCCTTGACTCCGTACCAGTTCGGCCAAATCCCGTCCAAAACTGTTCCCCGCAATCAGTCGGGAAATATGGGCGTATTATGGGCGTCATGCGGAATGACACATGGGCGTAGTTTCAAAGTGGGCAAAACGGGGCGGAAACATGGGCGGATACGGGGGAGTACACTTATGTTGGGGGGCGTACATTCGGATAGCACTCCGAATGCACGCGATCAAAAAGGGCAGAAATGTGCGGTGTCCACAAGTGTACTATTGCTTTGCGGACACCACTCGTTCATGCGGTAGGCGAACGTACGCCTAATGACTACAAGCATTAACACCTGAACCCAATAGAATCTACTCCTTTACTCATTACTCACTAATAGGCCGCTTGTCAGTGCTTTAATTGAAACCATTGCACTTCAATTGCTGTAAGGGTTAATGTGTGCAATGCATGTGTTAGGCATGCTTGTAAGGATATATTGGCATCTAATTGATTCCAATTCCAAATAAGCAGTTTTTTATGAGGATAGGTAATTGAATAAGTGGGTCATGTGATGTCTTGCAGAAGATACTTAATAGTGGGTTGTTTGGCGTAAATACTCCGCTTACGGGCGGTAGCACCGCTTGGCTCCCGTTCGGATGCGGTATTTCCGAGCATACTCTGTAATACTCTGTAATACCGTGCAGAATCGGAGTGTTTCTCCCGCACACGCATGGTTTGTATGTCGTCCGTAAACACGCCCTGTTCTTACAGAGTGAGTCCGTCCGAATGCGGAGGACACGTGGGCGTTTCTACGGACGATGGCCGCACGCGGCAGAACACCGTGGCGTGCGGACCGCTCCGTAAGAATGCGGGAATATCCGCACCGATCAGAATAAGGGCCAAGGTCCGGGAGGGAAATATTCTTCTCAGGAAGAGAAGTGTAAAGCTGTGTACACATGGTGCAATATATTGCTCAGTGTCCCGTTTTCATCAGCGACCACCGATATTGCACAGAAAGGGTAGTGGATAAGTGGAATAGCCTCCCGCCTGAGGTGGTAGAAGGAAAGACAGTAGAGCAAGTTAAACATGCATCCTTTGTAAGGATACCCACTCTGAATGAGGCCACACCATTCGTATCTGCACCCACATCATCCCCATGTTGAATGCAAAAGATCTGTCTGAAACTCATCTGAGACGCTGGTAATGTGGTCCGACACGCCCACAATACACTAACGATAATAAAGAGTTCCATGCGTCCACATGCTCGATCTGAACCCACTAATGATCTCTGCCCCTGGTACCGTATCTGGCACATGTGCAAAATCAGATTTGCAGCTGAAGTCCACAAGATCTGTGCACATAGCGACTTGTGTGCGACTAAATCAGGCCCTACTGTATGTGTTGCATACTGTACTTATCCACTTTTTTTTTCTCCTCTCCAGAAGAAGCCAGGAGAGGAGACGCTCATCTGCACTTCAGGGGTTGGGCCAGAGCCTGATGTCATCAAGACACGCCCCCGTCACTCAACATTCTACTATTCTATCCTTCAAGGTGGGGGTGGGGCTAAATAATGCAATTTTCTTAGTTTAGCCCCGACCCCTCCTGCAATTTCTGACATTTGACAGGTAGAGGAGGGGCCTTTTCCAGAGCCTGTGTACCACTGTGTAGAGAAGATCGATGGTTAACCATCTGGCCTTGCGGGAGTTCTGCTACTGCCTGAATAACTAGATAACAACAGCACCAGATTAGGCAGAGGATAAAACCCTTCTATGAAAGTGTGATGAGCTCTGACACTGCACCAACAACGTTCTCTGTGGGAACTCTCAGATCCTCTCACCCACTCCACAAGCATCTGCTTACACAGGAGCAGGGTCACTCTGACCCAAGCCTGCTGCTGACATTGCCCTTAATTGAGCGTCATTAAGAACGTCTTCTGCTGTTTATCATTTCCTTATAGATAAGCAACTGATCTCTCCAGAAACAGGAAAACTGTGGTGGTAACAAAAATGTGTTCATTTATTCTGTATATTTGTATATCTGTAAGTTGTAAATTATTTCTTTAACTATCCTGCTTGATATCCCATGTACTTAGTACTTTTGTGACATCTATTATATACAGGGACGTCGATCGGTCGGCCAAGCCCTGATAAAATGGAGGGGATGGGCCCTCTGGGAGGGGCGTAGCCACGCCTCCATGAAAAAAAAAGACAGGCAGAGAGCTGACAGGCTGCAGCTGTTTCTCTCCCCAGCTTAGTACATGGCACTGAACAGCCTGTGCTGAGCTGGGGAGAGAGGCTGTGCTGTGGCGGCAGCCTGTCATCTTTCTCCCCACTGAAACTTTGTAGCATTTGTGACACCTTATAAAGAATTAATTAATAGCAACCCTGTTCTGCTTTAAAAAAAATATAGGATTTCTCATCTGTCATGGTAACTACGTGTTTCACAAACCACTAGGAAAAGTAAACTAGGGACAGATTTATTAATCTCGGTGAAGTGATAATGTGGCTGGTTCTTTACCACCGGCCAATCCGCTCGTGACTGTGAAGTTAGAGGCTTGGTTTGAAAAATGACAGGTAGGAGCTGATTGGCCGGTGATGAAATCCAGACACTTTATCACTTCACCGAGCTTAATAAACTTACCCCTCAGTTTCATTATCAATTGTCCCATGTCCTGGAGATTTGGCATATAGGGCCTAATTCAGACCTGGGGCCAGATTCTCTAAGCTTCAAAAGTGATAAAATAAAGAGAGGGATAAACAGCCAGCCAATCAGCTCCTACCTGCCATGTCACAGACTGTGTTTGAAAAATCTCAGGCAAGAGCTGATTGGCTGGCTGTTTATCCCTCTCCATTTTATCACTTTTGAAGCTTAGAGAATCTGGCCCCTGGTCACAAACCTAGCAGGTGCGATGCCATGCATGGCCCGGTCCACATCGCACCGGGTGCACTAGCAATCACTAGGATTGCTCGTGAGCCGGGCAGGCTTGGCTGAGATCGCATGCGATTTTTTGCATGCAAAAGGACCACATGCGACTTTCCTGGGTGGCTTAAAGGGGTGGCTGTACACATCCTACGACCTTTTCATACCCCCACTATCCACGTCAGCGTGGAGTTGAGAATAGAAAGTGTGGCGAGCCACCGAGCCCGAAGCGTGGTGAGCGCAGCGAGCCCCGCGAGGGGACACGGACACCTGTGAAGCCTGCGAGGGGACGCGGATACCTGTGAAGGTATCCGCGTCCGCTCACTGCGCTCGCCACACTTTCTATTCTCAACTCCACGCCGACGTGGATAGTGGGGGTATGAAAAGGTTGTAGGACGCGTACCGCTGCGCTCGCCACGCTTTGGGTTCACGTTGATCGTGGGGTGACGTTAACAATTGGGGGGGCCATTTCACACTTCAGGGTGCCTATTTGGCCTCTGTGGGCCATTTAACATTGTTCCCTATGAAAAATCGGGTCAATTGGGACATTTAACATTGTTCCCTATGGGAAATCGCGGTAATCGCGTCGGTCGCATCGCATGCGATTTTTTGGTCGCATGCGATGCGACCAACGCGATTTACATTTTAACATGTATTTCAATGTAAAATCGTGGGCATCGCATCGGTCGCATCGCATGCCATTATAATGTACATGCGATGCCCGCGATGGGCGCCCTTCTAGGTAAAGAGTACCAAAAAAAGTGTTTTGCGATCAGGTCTGAATGAGGCCTTTACTACTGACCACTTTACATATATCCAGAGGAGTAACTAGGTGCACATTCTATGGCCCTTGTATAAATCTGGAGGGGGCATAAGGGTGTAGAAGCAGACAAGGAGCTTTCCGACCACAAATGCCAGGTCGCTCCTGGGACGGACCCATGCCCTAATCCTGGGTGCGTCCCAGCATTTGGGGTCTAATAGCCCTTTCACACCAGAAAATGTGTGAACTTATCCGGAAAAATGGTTCCTTCATCAAGCAGGAACATTCCAGGGTTGGCCCCTTTCACACCACCCCCTAGTCCCTGCATTTTCTGGCGTGAGGGGGACACCGGCGTACAGGCAGTGGGGTCCAGACTGTGGGGATCCTGAGTGGTTGTAGTGCGGGACGGGAAGTGCTGCTGGATTTGAAAACATATTGAAAAGACTGGCCGGATGCTGATTGGCTGAGAGCGTCCGGCCAGTCTTTTCAATATGTTTTCAAATCCAGCAGCGTTTCCCGTCCCGCTGCCTGGCGAATACAAGCGCCCAGCTGCCGCAGCCCAGATCCCTGCAGTCTGGACCCTGCCGCCTGGATCCCACTGCCCGGGTAAGTTCCATTCACACTCAGTAACCTGGGCTAGTCAGGGAATTTTGGGTGGTGTAAAAGGGGTATTATTCTGCAAAGCTGTCCCTTTAAACATTGATTTGCCGAGACTAGCAGCTTCTTCCTCGTCTTTCGGAACTCAAGTTTCACTTTTCTTCTCGCTTTAGTTTACCATTATCTCTTTCTCACTTTCCCTTCGCTCGCACATTCCTTCCTTATTCAGTTTGCACTTTTTTCTTGTCATCTGTCATTTTACATAGAATATTTGAACACTCCCATCAGTCCCTGCCCCAGTGGAGGTTACAATCTATGGGGACAATTTATCAATATTTGCGGCTAAATCCCTGAAAACACCCGTTTTTTTGGAGGTTAGCCGCAAATATTAAATATCACCCCAATGTATGTAGGAGGGACCACAGCAGGAATCTCCGATCTCGGCTGCGTTCACTCCAGTACCTCCAGCCGCCTCCCCTATAGGTTTCTATGGTGGATATGAAGCTTGCCGATGTATCAACAGTAGCGCATCGCACCCCCCGGGCTACCACCATTCTGAGATGGCGATAGCCCATTGTAGCCTATGGGCTCCTGATCGCACTGCCACCGGAGCAGTGTGGTCTGCGGTGTCGGGGGGGTCAGCGCTAACCACACATTTGCAGACCCTGGGGCCCGGCTCAGCACATTGCAGGGATGATACAGTACATCCCACTGCTAGGCAGTAATATTCTGCCTAAATCGCATTGTAAATGTGATCCCTGATAAATAAGCCCCTATATTCCGTACCACATGTACTCACACATTAATTTTTGTTGGAAGCCAATTAACCTACCAGTATGTATTTGGATTGTGGGAGGAAATAGGAGTACCCGGAGGAAACCCACGCAAGCACATGGAGAATATACAAACTCCACACAGTAAGGGCCATGGTGGGAATCAATCCCATGATCTCAGCGCTGTGAGGCAGTAATGCTAACCATAACACCACCTGCTTGCTCGGCTGCATGTGTTCGAAGGCCAGTGAGAAGAAGGCTAATGCTGCTCCGCCATCCCACCCCATGTGCAGGGCTGCGAACGAATGCGATTGCTGGTGGGGAGCTGGCATCAGCAAGTGCATACACCAGTGGTTCCCAAACTGTGTCGTGGCAACCTGGGGGCCTTGGATTGGTGGTCTTGTACCATTCTAAATTATTTTTAGTCAATATAATAGAGAAGTCCAGAGCTTGTGGCTACCAATCATAAAATATATGGACAAACAGAAGCAAATCTTGTCCCTCACCAAAAAATAAACATTTGGCCTAGAACCTTGATGGCTAATCTTGACACTCCAGCTGTTCAGTTTTGCTATTTGGCCATGCTAAGGGGCGCATTTATCAAGATCGCATTTTACAATGCGATCTGGGCCCAGGATCGCATTGCAAAATGCGATCATATTGGGGCAATGTATCATTTTTAAGGGCGCAGGGACAGGGCTCCGACAGGGGGTAGTTAGCAGGTGGTAGTTAGCGATGGTCATGATGCAGCTGCAGCATGACGCCGTTAACGAGGACTCCCTCAGCTCAACGTGAGGACAATCCAATTTTTCGTGAGCCTCCTGGTTATTCCAGGAAGGATGGTAAGTGTGATTTATGTGAATGTTCAAATATTCTCTGTAAAGCGCTGCAGAATATGTATACGCTATATACAAGAAACGGGTAAAAAGTTAATAAATAAATAAAATTCATACTCTAGGTGGTATAGTTACTAAAATACAATGTCAACTAATAAGATTGTACTTCATCTGGCACCTTCTATCAGAACGCTCAGCACATCTCCCCGTGTGTAGGCCCATTAGGAAATGCAATAGTGATAGTATCCTAGTAAAGTGAGAAAATGTGTGTAACATCAGTAGACTGGGATCATATGGTCGAACACAGGAAGGTCGACATTCATTAGGTTGATCACTGAAGGTCGACAGGCCTCAAAAGGTAAACACCCTCAAAAGGTTGACATGGCTTTAGGTTGACATGGTCCATAGTTGCCTACCCTCCTGCATTCTGCAGGAGACTCCCTGAAATAGCAGCAATCTCCCTCTCTCCCTCATTAGTCTAGCAATCTCCCTCATTTCACCTAGCTCATATTACACTGTTATATTTTTTTGGGAAAAAGGAATGAGAGACCGATACATTTACATTGAATCATCAGCACCATTTCCCAGCACTTATATAAGTATAGTCACTCTTACTAACTGCTTTGGGGCTCATCCACATTTGAATAAAAGTAATTTTAAAAGATCCCTCTCAGATGTAGCAGTACACACCCACGCTTCTAGGTGCCACACATTTACAATCTCTTTTCACAATCTCTACATATATGGAACTAGACACGCCCCTTGGGTGGAACATGAAACGCCCACCTCAATGGGGCGCTGTGCAAAATTCAACTACCAACTATAATCTCCCTGAAACTGGTTTTCAAAAGTAGGCAAGTATGTCATGGTCATTAGGTCAACACAAGCTGACCACGCTGCCTCCTCCATACTGTGAACGGGACCCGGGTCACACTGCACCTCGACCGAGGTCAGGAACATGGGGAAGGTAGTCAAAAGGTTTTTCACATCTTTTGTTCCGAATGTTGACATGGTATTGGTGCACCGCTGCGCTCACTGTGCTTCGGGCGTGGTGCTTCCTACGCTCCCTCCACGCCCTAATGGATGGTAGGACATGAAATACCGCCTGTCGGCACATGTCTGCTCAAAAAAAAAGTGAAAAACTCCATGTCGACCGTTTGACTGTCAACCTTGATCATGTCGACCTAATGCTTGCGTTGACCTAATGACCCTGTCAGCCTAAAGCCATGTTGACCTAATGCCTGTCGACTTAGTAACCGTATACCGTTGCCAGCGATGCTAGACACAGAATGATGCAATACACAAAGTTGAACTGCAAACAACATTATTGCAGAATAAGGTATGAACAGCCCAGAGTGATGTGTGTGGGGTCTTCCCCCTGCTCACATCATGCAGTCACCCGCCTCAACCTAATCTGCAACCAGAATTCCCCTTGCTGCACTAATTGCACAGCTCATTGTGCTGGACTGTATAAGGTTGCATCAGATGAAGGGTTAACATTGGGGACCATACGGCCGAGCTGTACAATGTATGGAATAATGAGGCTTTAGAGTGCCAGACGTCAGTGACTCTGGGAAATCCCCTCCAAGAACATGTCCTGACATACACTTCCCATGCACCTGCTACGATCCCAGTGCCTGAGATGCTTCTACAGCAATGACACCCTCTGCATTCAGAACATAGAGGACAAGTGGTTACCCACACATCTGGGGAGGAGGAATGGGCGCTGATCTCTGTGTACTATCACCACTGATGTCAAGTCACCCTTCAGATACATTAGTATAATGCACATTCTAGTATGATGGGCTGTATTTGTAGTATCCCCATATCTCCAATTATACAACCAGTAACGGGATGCAGTTTAAACCCCGGCGGTCGGGATCCCGGCGTTCAGAATCCCGACGCTGGAATCCCGACCGACGAAATCCCGACACTTTCTCCCTCCGTGGGTGTCCACGACACCCCTGGAGGGAGAATAAATTAGCGTGCCGAGCGTAGCGAGGCACCGGGCCCGCTGCGTGGCTAGCGCAGCGAGCCCGCAAGGGGAGGCGATCCACGTCCCCCCCTTGTCGGGATTTCGGCGGTCGGGATTCCAGCGTCGGGATTTTGAACGCCGGGATCCCGACCGCCGGGATTTCATACTGAATCCCCAGTAACTGCCGAACGGTTTTAGGGGTGGTTTTGGACAGGATACAGGCCCCTCCTCTCTGGCAGAGCTGTAGACAGGGCCGGCGCCACCACTAGGCAGCCTTAGGCATTTGCCTAGGGCGCCGGCCGCTGGAGGGCGGCAGTTTGGAGCTGGTCCCCCCACCCCCATCACCCAGCAAGCAGTCCCATCCCCGGGGAGCGTCGTGGCGTGGCGACCTGCATCACCCGGCAAGCTTCCCCCCCTGGAAAGTCACAGCACCGGACCGGACCCAGCAAGCCCCCCTCCCCTCCCCTCCCTGGGGAGCGTTGTGGCGGCTAGCGCCGCATTACACGGCAAGCGCCCCCCCCCCCCGAACGTCACGGCGCCGCTCGCCGCATCGCTAGACCCGGCAAGCCCCCCCCCTCCCTGGGGAGTGTCGCGGCGGCGACCAGCATCGCACAGGTAAGTGATTGAGCACAGGGGCGCCCCCCCCTCCCTGCCTGGGGCGCTCCGGTGCCTACACCGGCCCTGGCTGTAGACTCTGGCTTTATGACAGTCTACTGACTCCACGAACATGGCGCCTGCGAACGCCTCTTTCTGATTGACAGGCAGAAGTATTTGCACTGAGAAATGGGGGTGGGAGCAGCTGGTGTTTACAGAAAACGGGGTGTGTCACCCTCAATCTTCCAGAGTTTTCTAGGCCCTGCAATCCGGCCTGTAACTGCAAGCCTGAGTAAGGATAACTCTACTCAGGCTGCAGTCACAGAGAAACACTACAACCGATGGGTGCGATGTTCTGCCAAACTGTGATGTGATTGCAGTTTCTAGCAAATCACAAATGCAAGCAGGGGGTGGTATGCAGGCAGGAGGTGGTATGCAGGCAGGAGGTGGTATGCAGGCTGGGGGTGGTATGCAGGCAGGGGGTGGTATGCAGGCAGGAGGTGGTATGCAGACAGGACGTGGTATGCAGGCAGGGGGTGGTATGCAGGACGTGGTATGCAGGCAGAAGGTGGTATGCAGGCAGGAAGTGGTGTGCAGGCAGGAGGTGGTATGCAGGCAGGGGGTGGAATGCAGGCAGGGGGTGGAATGCAGGCAGGGGGTGGAATGCAGGCAGGAGGTGGTATGCAGGCAGGGGGTGGTATGCAGGCAGGAGGTGGTATGCAGGCAGAGGGTGGTATGCAGGCAGGGGGTGGAATCCAGTAAGGAGGTGGTATGCAGTAAGGAGGTGGTATGCAGGCAGGAGGTGGTATGCAGGCAGGGGGTGGAACGCAGGCAGGGGTGGTATGCAGGCAGGAGATGGTATGCAGGCAGGGGGTGAAATGCAGGCAGAAGGTGGTATGCAGGCAGGAGGTGGTATGCAGGCAGGAGGTGGTATGCAGGCAGGGGGTGGAATGCAGGCAGGAGATGGTATGCAGGCAGGAGATGGTATGCAGGCAGGGGGTGGAATGCAGGCAGGGGGTGGAATGCAGGCAGGAGGTGGTATGCAGGCAGGGGGTGGAATGCAGGCAGGAGGTGGTATGCAGGCAGGAGGTGGTATCCAGGCTGGGGGTGGAATGCAGGCAGGAGGTGGTATGCAGGCAGGGGGTGGAATGCAGGCAGGAGGTGGTATGCAGGCAGGAGGTGGTATCCAGGCTGGGGGTGGAATGTAGACAGGAGGTGCTATGCAGGCAGGGGGTGGAATGCAGGCAGGAGATGGTATGCAGGCAGGAGATGGTATGCAGGCAGGGGGTGGAATGCAGGCAGGAGGTGGTATGCAGGCAGGGGGTGGAATGCCGGCAGGAGGTGGTATGCAGGCAGGGGGTGGAATGCAGGCAGGAGGTGGTGTGCAGGCAGGGGGTGGAATGCAGGCAGGAGATGGTATGCAGGCAGGGGGGTGGTATGCAGGCAGGGGGTGGAATGCAGGCAGGAGGTGGTATGCAGGCAGGGGGTGGAATGCCGGCAGGAGGTGGTATGCAGGCAGGGGGTGGAATGCAGGCAGGAGGTGGTGTGCAGGCAGGGGGTGGAATGCAGGCAGGAGATGGTATGCAGGCAGGGGGGTGGTATGCAGGCAGGGGGTGGAATGCAGGCAGGAGGTGGTATGCAGGCAGGGGGTGGAATGCAGGCAGGGGTGGTATGCAGGCAGGGGTGGTATGCAGGCAGGGGGTGGAATGCAGGCAGGGGGTGGTATGCAGGCAGTAGGTGGAATGTAGGCAGGGAGCATTTGCATTGCTTAAGAATCACCTATGCTAAGCTGCTGCAACCATCTTATGCTATGTGATCCAAGCGATCACAGGCCCATACTACAAATGAACATATGAAAAATGCCCCGTGCAGGATGGAGTAGCTGCCTCTGGTTTTTCTGCATTGCTCAGCTGGCCAGCAAACTTTTACTGGTAAATGGGGCACAAAAAAAAAATGTTTTCTATTACTGCGATATGCCAATATCAATATATACAGTAGAGCCCCCAAAATTACCGTACATTTCAGTGTGCCATCTGAATTATCGAATGGATTTGTAAATTTAATTTTCTAAAATCGCTGTGGTCACCAGTTGTAGCTGATGATAAATTTGTGTAAGCTAACTTGAATAATTGTATTTTTTCCATATTTATTTTTTCACAGAAAGTCAGTGTAATATTCTTTTGAAATAATCTTCCCCCGATTCTATACATTCCCTCTTTCATTGGTGATTTTGTGGCATAAAAAATGCCAATGGATCTCACTTCATGTTCCTCTGTAATGCATCCTTCCGTAACGGCCGTGGTGCTTCTGAAAATCGGTAAAGTGGGCAAATACTGTACCCTGCTTTCTCCACCAGCAGCCCACTCACAGACTCCCTTGAACCTGTGTCCAGATTCTACGACCGGCCTGAGTTGGTGCCTAAAACCATTGAGCATCAGACTCCGCGATCCGGAACTACTTTGTTAATTGCTGCATAGCTTGACCATCACCTACGATCATAGAATGCAGCACTTTAGTAACTGTAACTAGTTGCTTATTAGCTCATTCATACATTTTTGTGTTGGCAACTCAGGACAGGAAATGCTACTTGACTTGTGTAATGGGATTTCAGAGGGATTAACTTCAGACGACGGGTCACGCATAAAGTAGCATAGTGTTTTCTAAGCGATTAATCTCATGAGATTAATCACAGACTAAAGATGTGTAGGTTGCGTTTACAAAGTTTGACTTCTTTTGCTTTTGTTCATGTAGCAGTATTTTTAGTGGACACAACTGCTTAAACAGAGGACCTTATTCCGGTCCGTTCCCTCGCATGCAAATTCGCATGTGAGCGCAATGTTTTTAACGTTCTTAAGTGCCCTGGGCACCCGGAAGGCTTAATCCAGCTCTGGTGTAAACCCGACTCTATTGGAATATTTCAGAGGCACTGACAACAAATAAAGTCGGAATGCATCACATACAAGCGCATACCTCCCAATGTTTACTAAAGGCCAAACCCTGAATTCATGGGTTTAGTGACTACTACGCACGCACCTCAGGTCTTTTTCAGATATACATTGAAAATGGCTAGCTGCAATACAAAATAGTATTCTATGGACTTTAGTCTAGTCCATACGCTCCCCTGCACATTCGCACAGGGGTGCAATGCTTTTGGACTTTACATGCGCATGTGCGGATGGGGGGCGTGGGGCGGTGTTCGTGTCCATGGGAGCGCCCAGCATTTTTTGGGCGGCCCCATTAAAACGCTGGGCGTTTCTAAGGTAATTCACCGGTGATTTAGGGTTTCAGCCACAGATGCAGCCAGTCCAGATCAGCAGAAGGTGGAACAGGGGCGTGGCTTAATGTAAGGAGCAGTGGTGGTGTATGACTCCACAAAAGGAGACTTTGCAGGGGGCTGTGTGACTCAGTCATTGTGGCCACGCCCCTGCTTTTGCCAAGCTGATATTACTGGCATTGCACCTCAAGAGGCGTGGCTACAGGTGAGCTCAGTTCACCATGCTGCGGGAGACTTGCTCCCTCATCCAGAGGGGCCGGGAGTGCCCATCCAGTTTTAAGGAGCTTCCCGGCCACTTCGGCAAGGTAGGCTGAGGAGGATTTAAAATGCCCAAATGCTAATCAAATCCAGGACATATGAGCTAACACGGAGACCAATAAACGGGTGACCTTGATCATCCAACTAGTGTCCCGTTAAAACCCTATGGAGAGCTGGCTCACTGGCGCTTGGAGAAGATGTCATCACCAAACGCTGGCAGAGGCAAGACACACCACTAGACTGGGTCCAGCCTGCTTTGTTAATCAGGTTCCAGGCTGCTGAAACCAACCAAGCGTTCAATTTCTTGGATCGGACCTGGGTTTTTAGTGGAAAAGGATTTTTCTTTTCCACTAGAATAAAACCCCCCAAAAAATAAAAGTCATTTGCGGACAAACATTAAATAAAACATACCAATCACATTTGATGGAGTCATCAAAACTCTATCTTGTATTATGAAATGATACCCTTATATGCAGAGTCCATGTACGTATTTACTATTATATAAATATTACCCTAACAAGAGCTACCGATACATAACTGACTCATTTACAATTAGCCCCTCCAGAAGATTCCGGAAGGAGACAGAAGTGTGAGGTGTGGTCCAGGCCAGCTGTGCAATGCCAGGTTATTCTAGGGGACATTGTAGGGCAGTAGGCAAGTAACACTATATATTGGTGACCTTATCTGGGCTACCACCTACACTTATCAGTACTCCACTGCACTCCCTGGACTTCAGAGTGGCTGAAGTAAGGTGCAAAATCTTCTTTGTTGATACTAGGTGTACCACAAGTGCAGTGCAGAAGTATGTGGGCATATATGAAGGAACAGAACCCCACACTTGCTAAGTATTAGTTAAGCAGATAATGCACTGAGATCTGCTGACCACAGCAAAATAATGATGTCATTTTCCAAAGAGACGTTAAAATGAGATGAATGGTTAGAGAGGATGCATCCTGCTTTGCAGAACAGCGCACACCCATTTACACTCCTCAAATAGGCAGGATTATTGCACCAGCTCTGAGCTGGCCCTTTATTCTGATGGTAGGCATTCTGCTGCTTCCAGGTCTACTTCAGCTGAGAAGGCCATTTCTAGTCTGCATGTATGAGGGCCTGCTGTGTGTGAGAGCTTGCTGCAAGTGTGACTGCTGTGCGTGACTGTGGTGGTTTACAAGAGCCTGCTTTGCGTGAGAGCTTGCTGCAAATGCAGGGCCGGCGCTACCCTGCAAAGCAGGGAGGCGCCATGCTGAAAAGGCGCTGTCTCCCTCCCTGCTCTGCTAAAGCTGCCTCAGCCCTCACTGTCACTGCCTCCTGCATGCCGCCTGCAGCGCCTGTCTGACAGTGGGGGGCGGCAGTATGGAGAGGCTGAGCAGCTCCCTCTTCCTCACGGACACTTGCGCTGAGGCATGTAGCGCTGTCTGTGAATTCCTGGATGACATGTCATGTCCGGATCCGCCCCCTACCCATTGCTCCCTGCGCCTGTCAGCTGTCAATCAAATGACGAATAGGCAGCAGCGCCGCCTCCCCTTCCTTCCCTCTTCTCGGTGTGCTCTGCCAGTCCTCAACACTCCGCCCCCTCTATCTCCTCCCCTCTTCTTACATCTCCTCCTGCTCTCCCCTTCTTTCCCCCTCAGTCACGAGAGGGGTGTAATGTGCTGCACATACTTTTTGTACTGCTTTCGGATCGCATCGCACACACATTGCATGCATGCCGTGTGATGCGATCTAGCCGATAACTATGCGATTCTCGCAGCGTGTATGGGCACCTTTAGTGCCTGCAACATTTTGTGGACACAGCACTGAGATGGTGTATGCATACATGTACATGCACCCGAGATCCTCCATAGGATCGCATGTTGCATACACTCCCACAATCGGGCTTCAGCTTGTTGCAATGGCAATGTGAAAGGGCGCAAAATGTATAGTTTGCAGGAGGGCGCCGGACACCCTAGCACCGGCCCTGTGCAAATGCAACTCAGCTGCGAAGGCGTGCACACATTGAGTGTTAGGGGTGCACAGGCACCTCCTAATGCTGTGCCCACCTTTATGAACACCTCCCTGTTGCTAGTAATGCCAGAAATACCTTTTACCAAAGGCTTTTGCTTTTTAGAACTGTATTCCATTCGAAGAAGTGACCATCAATCAATTGTGTGCGTTTTGCATTAGTAATTGTTCTAGACCATTGTTATATCACTACATACCTCCATTTATGTTTTTTAATTTATTTGCATGCACTGTTACACTGAGTAATTAGAAGATTAAAACTGAAATAGCCAGGAGATTATGGAGTGGCTGGGAAACGTTTATATTGTAGACACGCCCGATTAGGGAGGGTGCATTGGGAAAATGGAATAAAAGCATATCTGTGTCCTGTTGGCTGGCAGTTGTGCAATAGGATGAGAATTTACTACAGGAGATCCCTCCTTCTTTCTCTTCCTGATGCTGTCTCTCCTTCTTTAGCTCCCCGACATTGTCCCTGGGGCGGGGGATCTTTATATGGGACCATGCCCCTTTTAAAAGTAGCCTCGCCCTTGTCCCGAGCCTTTGGTGCGCACATAATTACATCCTTAACTTTTGCATACCCTCACCTCTAAATTTCCACTTCGAGCACTGTATGTGTATATATATACAGGTTGAGTATCCCGTATCCGAATATCCGTTATCCGAATTATTCCGAAAACCATACATTCCAGAAAGTGAACAAAAAATAGTTTTTTTTTGCTAAAAGCACTACTGGGGACCTGATATGTAACTGCCATTACTGGGGACATCTGTAACAGCACTACTGAGGGAATGAAATGTAATACCCCATTCACACAGAAAATGAAATACCCGGGTGAAGCAGTTCCACCCGGGAATTTCATTAAATACACGGGTCCTTTTTCTGTGTGAAAGGGCACACCCGTGTCGTAAATCCCGTGTCTCCGACCCGGGAATTGACCAGGGTCGAGGACACGGGATTTATGACCCATGTTGACCCTTTCACACAGACGAAATACCCGTGTTATTCAGCAAATTACCGGGTAGAAATTTTCAACCCGGTAATTTGTTCTTCTGTGTGAAGGGGGGTCAGGCTGCTCCCGGCAAATTGACACGGCGGTACTTATGTAATATCTGGGCTCCCGTTTTTCTTATGAGACAGTGTCCCCTTGCGGGGCTCGCTGCGCTCGCCACGCTTCGGGCACGGTGGCTCGCTGCGCTCGCCACACTATATAAAATCAACTCCATGCGTAGTTGGATAGTAGGGGTATGAAAAAATGGGGTGCATTTAACATGGGAGCCCAGATAATACATAAGTACCGACACGGCATTTGAAATGCCGTGTATTTGCTGGGATTTTCAGACTTTTCTGTCTGAAAGGGGTATAACTGGCACTATATATGTACAAGACAATGATTTCTTGGCATTTAAATTCAGTGCCTGAGATTGTACACAAACTTTGTTTCAGGTTTTGAAACCTTGTTTTATGCACAAATAAAATATATATTTGTGTTTATTTCATGTGTTTGATGTATATGTACAACATAAATGCAGGATACTTCAAGATACATCATTGAAATATTAAAATATTCCGAAATACGGAATAATCCGTTATCCAAAATTCTCCTGGTCCCAAGCATTTTGGATAAGGGATACTCAACCTGTATATATATATAGTCTTTCCCTAGAGATCAGATTCACAATAATATTTTCCCCTTTCTTCAGTGTGTCCCTGGACTATACATAACATGCTGACAGTGCTGTGCAGCAGTTATCTAAGCGGCTGGTCTTCACCATCACAGCACACATTCCCTGCACCCCCGCATGATCACAGAGCTACTCAGGTAGAGGCTTCTCGCGCAGAGATTCTGACATCTTATTACACTGATCTGAGACGGGGATTAACAGCGCCCTGTTGGAGGGGTGGAAATGTATGTGACAAATAGTGAGGAATTAAATACTTATCACGATAATCCGCATCTCAACCTCGGGCACAGTTAATTACTTTGATAATAGTCCCCGTGATTGATCGGCCAGCATAAGACACTGCAGACATCTGAAGATGAGAAATTCCCACCCATGCACCACAAATCACCCCAAGCTGCTGTATTCAGACAAATGCAATGATTCCGTGCTCTGCTATAAGCCCACAAGAAAGGGAGCTGAGAGACCTGCACGCAGAACATTGTCAGAAGGAACCGGCAGACTTTTATCTGAATCCCATGCATTGTATACCGTGCCCATGTTAGCAGCGCGCTCAGAGCGTACACCAATAGTCTCTGCAGCATGGACTCATTGCATGAGTGAGTAAAAGGTCAGGCTGGAACAGAGCACACACACACACACAGTCTCTCCACCTCCCTATAAAATATGCCAGCCAATCTGCGTGCCCCGGGTGTTTGTGCGGGTGCCATGGAGACTCAGGGCAGATATTGCGCGGGAAATTCCCCTCACTCTGCGGATGCTGCTGGCCCCAGGCATGTGTAGCTGGGGAGGAGAGAGAGACTTGTCCTGAGAAGGGTGTGGGCGTTCTGCCTGGCTGGATTGTGGCTGAATGCCTCCTTCACTATCAACACACTTCAGGGAGAGAAAATAGAATTGTAAATATAGAATTGGATATATATACAAACTATATTCTACTCAGCAACATGCCATGCTGCAGTTATCATGCAGGAAATCTGCGCTTCACTGTCCTGCGTCTAATGTCTCTTTTCTATGCGTTCTTCTGTCTGTCCATCTGTAAATAACTGGCTGTTCTCATCTCATCTCTCATCGCAGATTGTCAGACACTGGACTCTCAGGGTCTGTCTGTATTTGGCCTCTGATTCATGCTTTAAAAAGCCATTTCCAGGGATGGTTCCCTGCCAGGAAGGTACATGCTTTATACATCAACAGCGCATCTACAATCACCACTATCACCTGACACAACATATCAGAATACACTTCTATCACACTATACAGGCACAAGACATTGTTCCCCCCCCTTTAACCCCCGACCCTCACCAAGATTGCACTACACATTGGGGTTCATTCTGATTCATGCGCTCCCATGCAAATTGGCATGGGAGCGCAAGGTTTTTAATGTGCGCATACACATTTCTGCGCATGTGCCTATGCTGTGGCTCTTATTCAGATCTGATCACAGTACAAATTTGTTCTCAAAATGGGCAAAACCATGTGCACTGCAGGTGGGGCAGATGTAACATGTATAGAGAGAGTTATACCCCTTTTACACGCCTCAAAACACTGGGTCTTCGGCAGGTCAGACCCGGGTCAGCGGCGGTGTAAATGGGACACGCTGTGTCCCTTTACACTGGACTTCTACCAATTCACCTCCCGGACGGCGGCTGGGGGGTTGCACGGGGGCTGAGGGCAGCCCAGCAGCTTACCTTGGTGCTGGGCTGCCCCCAGCACGGCGATCGGTGTTTCCGTTGGGGATCACTGCGGTTCCGGCGCTTGGAGATGATGTCATCTCCAAGCGCCGCCTCCGTCTACACTGCGGGTGGGCACCGCAGTGTAAACGGTGTAAATCCCGGATCCGACCCGGCTTGGATCCTTCTTCCAAATGCCGGGTTGGATCCGGGATTTTTGGTGTAAACGAGGTATTAGATTTGTGTGTGTTATTTTGTTTCTGTGCAGGGTAAATACTGGCTGCATTATTTCTTCACTGCAATTTAGATTTCAGTTTCAACACACCCCACCCAAATGTAACTCTCTCTGCACATGTTACATCTGCCCCACCTGCGGACATCCCTGCGGGTGGGCTTAAAAAGACACACAGCATTGCGAACTTTGCAGTGCCGCGTGGCAAACAAAATTACCCCCATTGGCTGTGTTTTTGTTCCTTTCCTGCACTTGTATGCGGACAACATCTAACATGGTGAAAACTTCAGCCAGAAGAGACACCATATACAGTGCGTCACTGGGGAAGCCATGATTGATCTCTGTCACCAACACAGGGACATATATTTCCAATATATTTAGATTTATCCTGGTTACCAAGCGCCCTAGGGGAATACACCGTCCTAGTTTATAACTTTTTATTTTTTGGGTCAGAAGGGACAGACTTCAGTGTGTATCACTATAGGCAGATCCTTCCTGAAGTGCACCAGTAACCTTTGGACCTTTGTGATATATGATTGATCAAAGTTTACACACTTTAACACTTTTTTTTTCTCAAAAAGTTTTTATTGAGACAATATGGAGAATGCATACACAATAAAAGAGCAAGTTACAAGAACTGATCACTTGTTTCAGTTTCATTTACAGTATATAACATGAAAAGGGAATGGGATAATTCGTCAGACGGCATTTAGGTCTACAAGCATTAGGTCTACACCATTAGGTCGACTTGCATTTAGGTCGACCTGACTGAAGGTCGACATGGTCATTAGGTCGACATGTGTTAGATCGACAGTGAAAAAGTCTACATGTTTTTTTTTTACAATAAATTATTTTTCTTCATTTTTTCAAGCGTCGACACAGTCAACATAGCAGCGCGTCCCCTCGCATGGCTCGCTGCGCAAATGCAGGTCGACCTTAATGCAGGTCGACCTAGTGGTGTAGACTTAATGCTTGTAGACCTAAATGCTGTAGACAATATGACCCTATCCCCATGAAAAGTAGAACGTACAATGAGTAATACAAAATATTACACATATATATATATATTCCTATTATTAGAAGGATGAGACCACAACCCAAAGTAACCATCTGGGGTTGAGGATGGAGTCTACAAGCTCCACCCCCACCCCCCCATTCCATCAGTACAGCACCTCCACATAGCACTCCCACATCAGTTACCCATTACTAAGCTTTCTGGAGAAATTCACCTGAAAACTTACATGACTTTATTGGACAGATTATACTATTTAAAATCCTTCAAGTGCTCAACCGGGAGCGACAAAATTTTCCATTGAGCGTGGGTGTACAGTACGTACGTGGTACAATAGTGTTAGTTTTTTCTGGACATAGGCAATAAGTTTACAAAACAGTTCAGTCATCGGTTGACATTGTAATGTCCGACTTGAAGAGTCAAAACATACACAAACTCTTAGACAAAACTAACCTGAAAGCGCCACAAAGGTAGAAATGTTGTAATTGTCAAAATATCACTAGTCATCATGGAACGGTTATGTGTATGGAAAAAAAACCAGCAGGCTGCTCAGTGACCTCCATTGGAATTACAACCTTACATGACTTATGCACAACCTCTAGAGCACAACTCAATTGTGGACTGGATGCTTAGAGACTTCCAGGGACTACCAATATTGTCTGGTAATGTGCTGCTAAGGTGAACCTTGAGGACAAATTTAGGAGATTGTGTAGCTTGGTGGCCTATAGGAGTACTAGTAGCGGCTATGAATTGATGTGTATATATATATATATATATATATATATATATATATTTATATATATTTATTATTGGAGGGTGCTATACAGTATCACCCAATAGATTAAGCAATATATTAAAATACTATTATAAATGGGATAAAATCACTCTTCATGTGTCCATTGCTTGTATATATTCACAGTGAGATGGAAAATCCGTTCACAAGAATGGTATTTTATCAAGAACAAAACCCAACGCGTTTCGTCAAAAGTGACTTCATCAGGGGTATAGCTATGGGTGATACAGAAATAAAGAGGGGACTATAAGTATAGGGATACAATATAAAAATTATAAATTTATATATATTTTTTTATAAATAATCAATATAAAACAGATGATGTACATACCAAAACAGGTCTTACAACAAGATCAGAACATGGAAGAATATTCGGTACTTGTATACTTTCACGGCGCCATGCGTCTGTGTCCCCTTGCGGTGCTCGCCCACGATACGGGCTCGGTGGCTCGCTACTCTTGCCACGCTAGTGGGGGTATGAAGTGGAGTTTACAGCCCCGCAGCTGGACACAGACGCACGCCGCCATGCTGGCGCCGTGAAACTACACAAGTGCCGAATATTCTTTCTAGTACAAATACATAAAATCTGAAAAAATATATACACATGTGTATAAGTCTTTTATCCAAGGACTGAGCAAGCAACTGAACAATCTGGAAATAATTATAAAAATAGTAAGGAATTTTTCACCTACTAATTTGAGCCAGAGAGGATGTAATGATGATAGGACCAGATTATAATGGTCATAGGGAAAATTCCCTTTCTTAATATTGACAACAGCAATCAATGTGGGAGATTATATATATATATATATATATATATATATATATATATATATATATATATATATATGCATACACACACACACACACACACACACACACACACACACACACACACACACACACACACAAACTCTCAAACACGGAAGTGGACAAAAACGGTAATTCAGACATACTGGTTAAGGGGCCCATTTATCAAGCAATATTTGCGGCTAAATCCCCGAAAACACAAATATCAAGTATCACCTAAATGTATTAAAGGGGACCGCAGCAGGAATCTCCAATCCCTGCTGCTATTCCACCCCGCAGCGCCGCCGGCCGCATCCCCCATAGGTTTCTCTGGGGGATGCGAAGCTGCCCGATGTATCAACATCGGGCAGCCCTGGGCTATCGCCATTCTAATGTGGCGATAGCCCGTTGTAGCCTATGGCTACATATCGCACTGCCCGAGCGGCAGTGCGGTCAGCGGGGTCAGCGCATAACCGCGCATGCGCAGACCCCCCGGCTCTGGGTATCGCAGGGACGGGCTCCTTTCGGAGCCCTGTCCCTGCGTCCCCATAATGATACATCCCGACGGTATTAAAAGCAACCGCAATGCGATGCCCGGCATCGCACATTGATGATAAATGCGCCCCTAAATCTGTTGTTTAACCAAATTATATGAACAACTGTTTGAATGGTGGATTGTATGATAATTGTATAGTGTATACCAGGCTTAAAGGTGGCCATACATCTACAGATCGATTGCCAGATTGTGCTGGTTGGAACAAAAACCTGGTAATATCTGAATGACAGTTTTTGGCAGTTTTTCAGCAATTCAAAGCAAATGGTTAACTGTCATTTGCTCTCATCCATTACTAGGATTTAGTTCCAACCAGCCCAATCTGACAATCGATCTGTAGATGTATGGCCACCTTAACACTGTACATCAATTTATCAAAGGTTTACCTATATTAGTGCCCACTTCAATATCTAGACAGCAATGCAGGAACCCCTCACTGCTTCAAATCACCTAATAGCAGATGAGTGGGGCGCTAATACTAAGCTTCAGGTGTACATTATATAGACAGATATAGAAGAAAAGGGAGAGGGGCTTGGACTGTACAGCCTAAATTTACAAATAAGGGCCCTTATTCTGGTTCACTCGCAAAGGCAAATTCCTTCTCAAATGGACAAAACCATGTGCACTGCAGGGGGCAGACGTAACGTGTGCAGAGAGAATTAGATTTGGGTGAGTTACTTTGTTTCTGTGCAGGGTAAATACTAACTGCTTTATGTTTACACTGCAATATAGATCTCACTTTGAAGTAAAACCCCACCCAAATCTAACTCTCTCTGCACAATTTGCATCTGCCCCACCTGCAGTGCACATGGTTTTGTCCATTTGAGAAGGAATTTGCCTTTGCGAGTGAACCAGAATAAGGGCCAATAGGTGCTGGTTGCTGAGACTTGTGGTACATGCAGGAAAAACAAAATGCAGGTACACTGTACACTAAGAATACTGCCGGCCTACTCAGATCTGCTGCCTCGTCAGTTACTAGAAATGCTGAGTACTTTGGTCGTACCGGAGATAACAGCCTCTCTAGCTGGTATTGTATGAGCAAAACGATTAAAGACCCAATGGACAAAAATAGCAACAATCCATCGTTACTGACCATCAATCACCAATGAGACAGTTCAGTAAGTTAATTCCCCTCCCTGCCATTAGCTGCATTAACACAACAATGGCCAAGGATGTACATGTAGCCTTAAAGGAAAGTAGTCCAACGTGTTACTACAGGAGGGAAGTCAGTCGATCCATTAATCGGTCATGGTGCCAGGTTCATACTCTTCCCAGTACACAAGATAGAGGCAGCTGTGTTAGTAAGTTTATTAATGGAGACCTAAACTCAACTCCTAGAAGATAAATGTAGAGTCAGCCAACAGCAGTTAGATTCAAGAGTCCTCCTTCAGGGCCCGCCATTTAGGTATGTTGGATATTGCACAGCCACAAGCCAATGGCAATGCAATACTGTACAACTGAAATGTAGGAAAGGGCCGCCTCCTGCCAGCATCTGCAGCCAACTGTGTGAGCTGAAACTTATGCTGGGTACACACCAGCACAACAATGGTCCGATCCCATCAATCAAATTCCGACCGATTGGATGTAGATTGTGTGGTGATTGGGCCCTTTTCTGTCCTGTGTGGACCGATGCCGATCCGATGCGCGGTCCCGCGGGTGGTCGTTATTCAGATCCTACCTGCAGCAGGTAGGATCTGGAAACAACCATACTCCCTGGTGCGTGTCGCCATCGGATGCGCACACGGTGCACATCGTGAGCGGGTCGTGCCCCCGCGTCATCGTGAGCGAGTCGGAAGAAACACTGACGACCCGCTCACGATGTGCTTCGTGAGCGGGTCGTCCGGGTGTGTACCCCGCATCACTCAGGTTGGCTGTGGGAACTTTTCTGCCTGGTCCAGGAAGCCTACATCTTATGATGCAGATCCAAGGCTCAGCACACCTACAAAATGGGGTGACTCATTCACTGCCCTCGCACTCTGCAGAATGACAATCATGCTGCGGCCAAGGGGGGACTGTGAGGGATCATGCAGGGCATGTTCCCTCCCCGTCTGATGAGTTTGTGTACAACCAAAATCAGGGCCCAATCATGCTCGATGCCAAGGGGGACTGAAATTGCTTGTTGCCAAGGGGGACTGAAATTGTTTGTTGCCAAGGGGAACTGAAATTGCTCGTTGCCAAGGAAGAATGCAGCATGCTCCCCCACTAAGCCCGGCTGAGCCAGAGCTCAAGTCTCCCGCTGGAGCCAAAGCCAGCTAGCCAAAAGGTGCTTGTAGCCCAGCAGCCAATGCTGCTTCTGATTGGCTGCTGGATCGCAAGCGCCTATTGGCTAGCGGTCCAGCGAGTGATCCCGCAGACAGAACATGGGTTCAATTGATTATCACTCCTGATAGGACATCAGTACTATAAAGTCTGACCACGGAGCTGGTCAGACTACATCCTTGAAAAAGACCCAAGCAGAGGTTGAAACGCATCTGATCCCTACCACTGGGAGCACCGTTTGCCTGGACCTTTGCAGCCTGTGTGACAGTTTCCGGGACTATAACCTTTAGCGCTTTTGAGAACTTTTCCACCTAGTTCTCCATCGATTCCGGTAATTGTTTCCTCCCACTGTGGATTCCATCCATTTCTACCATTATGTTTTATATGATTTTATATATTGTGATACAATAAATACAGTGTTACACTATAAATAGTTTCCCTCACTTTTCATATATGTGAAAACGCTCCATTGACATACATCTGGGTTCAGTATGAACCCCAACCCCTATGCTGTGGTCACTTTAACGGAGAAGAGGAGAAGCCTATCCCTTGATAGGAACGTATGGTATTATCGCTTTCCTAGTTTTTAATGCGTTTTATCTTGTTGAGACCTGTGTACTTGTAGCAATGCTACAATCACAAGTAAAACGGTCAGGAATCAATCAATGAACTGGTTTAGGCAGCTAGGATGTGGACCCTCGGACAATATGGGAATATACTTTAAATGGAAGATGAATGGATGATGACCAAGACAATATATATATTGAAACTGTAATACTGCATACTAAGTAGAGCTGGGGATTTTAGGGCCATTTAGACCCATTCGTTTGGGTTAGTTTAGGTTTTATCACTGGGAGCGAACAGCTTTGGCGACTTTCATATTCACCAAATCATTTGCTCCAGAGGTGGCGGGAAGCGGCTAACACGGTACTGGAGCTGCAGAATGCCCAGCGGTTTATGGGCGTCCCCATGAAAATGCTGGGCTTTTCCCAGGGGAATGCAGGCGGGCTCGGGACGGCTTAAGTCACATGACGCTAGTGCCCGCCCCCTTTTCGGCCATCTCCGGCTAAAATAAAAGTCAGTTTTCACAGACTTTTATTTCCGAAGGGGAGGAAAAACATTTGATGTCGGCGGGGCCGTGCCGTCCTGTTTGCCAGGCTGCGAATCACGCCCTTTATGTAGTATGTTGCAAAATATGTACCGAAATATGTAAAAATAAAATGGAAATGTTTCGCTTTTCTGTAAATAATGTAAAACTATATAATATCAAATTAGCCTAAGATTTATAGTAGTAATCAAGACAGCAAGGAAAAACTCTCAGCTCGAAAAAGCGTATCCGAAGGTTTAACACTGCACCTGGTGCGCTTCCTGGAGCTGACCCAATTCTGAGACAGTAAATATGCCCGACTCCTTTCCTTGCCTGGAGATTTCACCACTGTCATTGAGTATCCCAACAACACCGCTGTCCTCTAATGAAAAGTCCCCTGTGACACAGAACATCACAGTATGCATGTGACTTGCCCTGCATACCGCTCACTGTAGCGTCATGCATTCTGGATTTAACTTTCCTTGGAAGAAAATATATTTTAAGATTGTTAGAAACTTGGGGCTTAACTTTTTAAGCAGTGCTTTGCAAAGCTGCCTTGTCTGCGGTGGGTTTGGATGCTGGATTATTAAGTTGTAATAATATTTAATGCAACACACAGCAGCACGGACAATGTAATGGTTAGCATTACTGCCTCACAGCGCTGAGGTCATGGGTTCGATTCCCACCATGGCCCTCACTCCTGTGCGGAGTTTGTATATTCTCCCTGTGCTTGTGCGGGTTTCCTCCCCCAATCCCCAAAAATATACTGTTAGGTTTATTGGTTCCCAACAAAAATGAACCCAAGAATGAATGTCTGTGTGTGTATGTGGTAGTGAATAAAAATTGTAAGATCCACTGGGGCAGGGACAGATGTGAATGTTCGAATATTCTCTGTACAGCGCCGCGGAATATGTGTGCGCTATATAAGAAAATGTTAATAAATAAATAGTAATAAATAAACACACAGTTGATTTTGTATGTAATAATATAACCTCACTTAAATCCAGTGTAGAAGACACAACAGTTTTCAAAAAGAGCCCTTCATTCATTTTTAAAAAGAGTTGGAAATAAAAAAATCACCCTGACCACATCATTGTCTCTGATCTTCCCAACCTGGTAGGCTTGTGGATGGTATGGGGAATGCTTGGACCTGACAATTGGGACCCTGCTCCTTGCTTTAAGATAGAATTTAATAGCAGATAAGAACCACTTGGCCCATCTAGTCTGCCCCATTTTTTTAAAACATGTTACCTCAAACCATATGTGATCATTATTTCTTTGTAAGGATATCAATATGCCTATCCCAAGTATGTTTACTTTGTTCTACTGTATTTGCCTCTACCACCTCTGATGGGAGGCTATTCCACTTATCTACTACTCTTTCTGTGAAGTAATTCTTCCTCACATTTACCCTGAATCTTTCTCCCTCTAGTGTCAGCGCATGTCCTCGTGTTTTGCTGCTCCTCTTCCTGTGAAGAATGTCTCCCACCTGTACCTTGTTAAAACCCTTGATATATTTGAAGGTTTCTATCATGTCCCCCCTTTCCCTTCTCTGCTCTAAAGTATACATATTAAGATCTTTTAGTCTTTCCTGGTACGTTTAAACCATCCATTTTTATCATCTCTTCTGCCAGTGACCTGTTCCACCGTGGGTCATCCCTTGCAGTGTGCTTAGCATGGCTGCCTCACCTGGTACCTTTCATGGGTGAAATATGTATAAGTCCATAGAAGTTATTATCAATACGGGGGTATTAATTCCAGGATTCCTACTGTCGGAATGTCCCGACCGTCAGAATCCCGTCCATTTTCGCCGGCTCTGACACTAACTCAATAGTCGTAATTCAATGTAACGACTGTCCATTGTCAGAAAGGCGGTGGATCTGTGAAAAACAGCCGCAAATTCAACAATCCACGGTAATTTCTGACAAAACCGTCAGCTTTCAATGCTGTCGGAAATGGCAGCATCGAATAGGCGAGTGTCGATTTCCCCCCTGTGGGACATACCGGAACAGACGGAATACCGCCTCAAATGGCTGACCCAAACCAGCAATACTGTATGTTTACTATTCTCAAAAATGTTCTTTTCTTTTTAAATTTCTGTGGTTTGTCTGTTTGCAGTATTACAGAACTCTTTTGTACTAGGGCCCTTATTCTGTTTCACTCGGAAAGGCACAATCACTCTCTAATGGACAAAACCATGTGCACTGCAGGTGGGGCAGATGTAACATGTGCAGAGAGAGTTAGATTTGGGTGGGATTTTACTTCAAATTGATATCTATATTGCAGTGTAAAGATAAAGCAGTCAGTATTTTCCCTGCACAGAAACAAAATAACACCCAAATCTAATTCTCTCTGCACATGTTACATCTGCCGCACCTGCAGTGCACATGGTTTTGTCCATTTGCCTTTGCAAGTGATCCTGAATAAAGGCCTAGGTGTTTTGCTTTTGAGACTTATACAGCTCCTTGAGTCCTGTTTGGAGAAAGAGCGCTGTAAAGTTATAATTATTTACTGCCCACTCCAACAATACTCCCATTCGTCCTGCATACAGTACCACACCTTATTCCTCCAACTTTTTGTTCTAGGTCACAGGTTCTCAAACTCGGTCCTCAAGACCCCACACAGGGCATGTTTTGCAGGTCTCCTCACAAAAATCACAAGTGAAATAATTAGCTCCACCTGCGGATCTTTTAAAATGTGTCAATGAGTAATGAGTGCACCTGTCAGGTGACCTGGAAAACGTGAACTGTGTGGGGTCCTTCGGACAGAGTTTAAGAACCACTGTTCTAGGTTATTCTTTACCGGAAACCCTGCTTTCCTCATCTTATTTAGTCTCCCTACAAAATATGATGACAATCTGGTTGTTAGATCAAGTTACAGGCGGCTATGGAAAGTGAAAGTTCAAGAAGTATGTCCCCTTTCTACCTGTGCCAGGGCAGAACTCGTTTGTGTCTGACTTCTTCCAACTCATTAATAGACACTTCTAGACACTATGAGAATATGACTCAAAGAGGGAGCTGCACTTGTGTAACTGGGTCAGCCACGTAGCAAACTTCACGCCAGAAGTTCTTGGGGCAGAGCCACAGGAGGCTTCATTATATATTAGCACATGTGGAATATAAGGATGAACATTGTGGGGGTCATCTACACCTCATTACTGGGACTATAAAATAGCAATTCAATATATGTGGCCATAGAGGAATACTTAATACTGTGTATATATATATATATATATATATATATATATATATATATATATATATATTGCCTGGGGCACAGGTGGTATATAATATACCCGGGGACAGAAGTGAGTTAGTAGAGGTGATTAGAAGTGAGAGAAGTTGCACATAAGCTGCTTTTTGGGCGTATTGAATTCACCAACTTATTCTCACTATAGAGATGAATAATGTGCACCCTGATGGGCTGTGTTGGTGCTCACTGGGGTGTACAGCCATGCTCCGCTGTAATCGGTGTGGCCTGCTGCTTGCTCCTGTGCATCAGACAGGTCCCATAGCAAGAGCTTTCCGGCAGATACAGCACTTCAGCTCGGGAGAAGACTCTGCAGGCGAATGATCAGCTTCTTCTCTGCCTCCACACAAACGTAACAGATTGCTGACAATTGCTTGCATCCTTCTGCTCCTGGTCTGCATCTGCAGTGCGTTCTTACACTTACAGTAATATCCACTGCATATAAGTATATATTGTAGTACAACCCCTTATTTTGTGGGGCAGGGATTGCGTTGCTATATAGTACATGGCTAGTTAGCACTGAGGCTACATAAATTCATTTGTGGCATGCACTGGTCATGGACGATGAAAAGTAATGGACAAAACTGCAATACATTGGGCACATAGATTTTTGGGTAACACCTTTTGATGTGAAGAGCTGTAAAGAACATAGAGGCTATTGAGACCCACTCGGTGTGGGACAAATTTGCTCCCCCGGCTGATGTTTGGCCAATGCCTTCAGCGAGTTTTACATTTGCCAGGGGACACCCATAGAATGCTGGGAGTACCCCTGCGAAGGCATGCGTGCCCTGCATGCCTGCTTGTGGCGGCTGGCTAACGTCCCATGATGCCATCGCCCGCCCGCAATTTGGCCATCTCTGGCCAGAATAAAAGTGAGTCTAGACCAGGCATGTCCAAACTACGGCCCTCCAGCTGTTGTCAAACTACAAGTCCCATCATGCCTTGCCACAATTTTGCTATTAGGAAATGTTAAAACTATGGCAAGGCATGCTGGGATGTGTAGTTTCACAACAGCTTTGTGCATTGACACACTTCTGCCAACAAGATATCCACGCTTGGAAGGCGCCCTGGAATTACTTTTTTACTTTTCCAGAGCGTCCTTCAAGATGCTACGGTCCCATTGCGGTGTCCTGTGAGGGTTATTTTCACTCGGTTTTCCGAGTTCCACACAGAATTTAATGGTGTAGAGCTGTTCCATGGAATGTTGCATTTTTAAGCTTCAACCGAGCCTAGGGACAGGGGTTAACTAAAACCAATATACGAACTTCACAGAAGCTCGTAGGCGACTGGTGCTCGGTGCGTGTTGAAGCTGACTTCCACCTCCATTGAACCCGCCTGGAGCATGCGTGCTGTGGTGTACAGTCACGTCACAAAAAAATAGGTCTCATTACTTTTTATACACATGTATATCTGGGTGCCTACTTTGGGGCAGCAGTGGGGCACTGTTTAGCATTGCTGTCGTAAAGCAATAAGATCAAGGATCATTACTAACTGGAGTCCTATATGTGCAGTGCTTGTATATTCTCCCCGGGTCTCACAAACGTGATAGATGAACTGGCATTTGAGAAACCTGGGTGTAGGTGTGTGTCCAAGTCACAGGGAATATTATTATTATTTATTATTTATTTATTAACAGTTTCTTATATAGCGCATACATATTCCGCAGCGCTTTACAGAGCATAGTTATAATCAAAACACATAACAAATTACAGTACAAGACAGTTTAGTACAAGACAGTTTAGGACAAGCACATGGTTAATATGGATAGTTGCATCAGGGGACAGGACACTGAAGCAATCATCAGGGTGGCAGAGGTTTATATATTCTAAGAAAGGCACATGAGGAGAGAGGGCCCTGCTCGTGAGAGCTTACATTCTAAAGGGGAGGGATAGACAGACAGGGGTGACACAAAAGGTAAAGAAGTGGGCATAAACAGTAGGTAAGAATATTAGATTGTAAGCTCTACTTGGGCAGGGTCTCCCTGTAAAGTGCTGCAGAATATGTGTGCGCCCTATAAATAACTTAATACATAAAATAGTATATACTGTAATATAAATAATAAATTAGATCCAACATTTCCTCTACATAAAATGAATATGTTTTGCACAATTTCTTACGTTGCCGAGATCAGGTTATATACATTGAATTGGGTGCAACGTGCATCTAAGTTGCATTTATCAAAGACGTGGCATTTACAGGTTCTCCTTGCCCAGCGTCAAACTAAAGTGTCACATGTAATAAATACGTTCTATTATTAATTTAAAAGACATGAGCAATGCTAAACTGAACATATGGCCTTATTCTAGTTCACTCTTTCTGCCAAAATCCTTCTTAGATGGACAAAACCATGTGCACTGCAGGGGGGCAGATGTAAAATGTGCAGAGAGAATTAGATTTGGGGGAGTTATTTTGTTTCTGTGCAGGGAAAATACTGACTGCTTTATTTTTATACTGCAATATAGATCTCACTTTGAGGTAAAACCCCACCCAAATCTAATTCTCTCTGCACAAGTAACATCTGCCTACCTGCAGTGCACATGGTTTTGTCCATCTAAGAAGGAATTTGTCAGAAAGAGTGAACTAGAATAAGGCCCATAGTTTTAACAGGAAAATAGAATAGTTGGCACTAAACAGGCACTTAAAGAGTTACTAGAATGGTTTTTGGGTACTTGTGGAGTATCACGGCTCCCACGATGGCCATCGCACGGTAAAAAATCGCATCGCATGCGATCGCATGCGATCGCATGCGATTTTTAACAGAAAAGCATCCAAATGCATTGAAATTAGTATCAAACATGTTCAATGGCCCCCAAATGTCATTTTTGAGCCTGTACCACCCCCACTATCAACGCGAACCCGAACCGCGGCGAGGGGCGGCGGTACGCGTAATACGACCTTTTCATACCCCCACTATCCACGCCGGCGTGGAGTTGAGAATAGAAAGTGTGGCGAGCGCAGCGAGCCACCGAGCCCGAAGCGTGGCGAGCGCAGCGAGCCCCGCGAGGGGACACGGATACCTTCACAGGTATCCGCGTCCCCTCGCGGGCTTCACAGGTGTCCGCGTCCCCTCGCCACGCTTCGGGCTCGGTGGCTCGCTGCGCTCGCCACACTTTCTATTCTCAACTCCACGCCGACGTGGATAGTGGGGGTATGAAAAGGTCGTAGGACGCGTACCGCTGCGCTCGCCACGCTTCGGGTTCGCGTTGATAGTGGGGGTGGTACAGCCTCAAAAATGACATTTGGGGGCCATTGAACATGTTTGATACTAATTTCAATGCATTTGGATGCTTTTCTGTTAAAAAAACGCATGCGATCGCATGCGATTTTGTAAAAAAACAAACGGTAAAGAAACGGCAAAAATCGCATCCAATCGCATGCCATCGCATGCCACTATATATGGCATGCGATGGCATGCGATGGGAGCCGTGATAATCCACAAGTACCGTTTTTGTAATTTTTTACCTTTGCCAGAAAAGTAGCTGCAGATTGCATTTCTGGGGCAGCTCCAAAATCTGAGATGTGGGCATTAACCCAACAAGATTTAGAGCAGGGGTTCTTTGAAGATTCTGTTCATTACATTTTTCAAAATGTAAAAATGATGTATGTTAGCACATTTACATAGGGGTTCTTAACAAGTAGTACCTGTACCCCCTGTGGTTACAGTGGGGATTACTTATAAAATTTTAGAGAGAGAAAAAAATGATGAGTTTAGGCACTAGCCAATTCTGTTTTACAGGTTGTGTTTGAAAAAAGTTGGAGCCGATTGGTTGGGCGGCTGACGTCATGTGTCATGAGTGCACATTACATCAGCATCCACCATGAATTCAAGATACAAGTCAAGGACAAGTCTAGACTATTTTTTATCTGCAAATGGGAAAAAAAATCATTAGATTTTTCGCCTGTGCAGTCGCATATGAGGTGATGTGTACGGTGGGGTATAGGGTTCCGACAGTCGGATCCCGACAGTCATTAACCCGACTGGCCGGACCCAGACAGCATTATGAGTGCAACAAAGCCCCTTGTGGGCACGGTGACTCGCTACGCTTGCCACCTATTCTATTCTCCTTCTATGGGGGTCGTGGACCCCCCACGAGGGAGAATAGCCGGTGGCCGTCGGGAGCCCGTCTGTCGGTGTTTTAACAGTCGGGTAAATGACTGTCGGGACCCTGTCCGGCACCCGATGTGTAAGCGTACACATCCCCTCGTATGTTAGTGAGGGGATGCATGGCGCATGTGGGCGGTGGGATGTTTGTCTGTCCAGTGTTTACCTGTTCACTAGGCTGCGGACATATGCAGCTCAGCAAACAGGTCTGAATTAAGCCCTCTATCTTTCTTCAGGCTTTGATTAATCCCCCCCTAAATGTTTAAGCCACCGCACACAGATAAATGTACACTAATTTTTCTTGTTCTTTGGGGTTATTCTGAAGTAGGCGGGCAGCTAATATCCGGTGACGTCAGCCGCCCGCCGCCCCACCCGCGTCCCCGGGCGATTTGCATGGGAACGCCAAGAGCGGTCTCATGGGATCACCCATGAAAACGCTGGGCGTTCCCAGGTTTGAAATCGCCCGGTCCGCCAACACACGCCCCTTCCGGCAACCCTGGGTGCGTGCGTACGGTGAACACCCTGATCACCGTGGCCTCACGTGCACTGCATCTGCACATGAGAAGAAGGTACCTGAATAAGGTCCTGTGTGTGTTCACTGTGTGCTCCGTTACAGCTCTGTGGTGTTGTTAGAGCTGTGCTGAGTTGTGGTGTTGTTAGAGCTGTGCTGAGTTGTGGTGTTGTTAGAGCTGTGCTGAGTTGTGGTGTTGTTAGAGCTGTGCTGAGTTGTGGTGTTGTTAGAGCGGTGCTGAGTTGTGGCGTTGTTAGAGCTGTGCTGAGCTGTGGTGTTGTTAGAGCTGTGCTGAGTTGTGGTGTTGTTAGAGCTGTGCTGAGTTGTGGCGTTGTTAGAGCTGTGCTGAGTTGTGGTGTTGTTAGAGCTGTGCTGAGTTGTGGTGTTGTTAGAGCTGTGCTGAGTTGTGGTGTTGTTAGAGCTGTGCTGAGTTGTGGTGTTGTTAGAGCGGTGCTGAGTTGTGGTGTTGTTAGAGCGGTGCTGAGTTGTGGCGTTGTTAGAGCTGTGCTGAGCTGTGGTGTTGTTAGAGCTGTGCTGAGTTGTGGTGTTGTTAGAGCTGTGCTGAGTTGTGGCGTTGTTAGAGCTGTGCTGAGTTGTGGTGTTGTTAGAGCTGTGCTGAGCTGTGGCGTTGTTAGAGCTGTGCTGAGCTGTGGTGTTGTTAGAGCTGTGCTGAGTTGTGGTGTTGTTAGAGCTGTGCTGAGTTGTGGTGTTGTTAGAGCGGTGCTGAGTTGTGGTGTTGTTAGAGCGGTGCTGAGTTGTGGCGTTGTTAGAGCTGTGCTGAGCTGTGGTGTTGTTAGAGCTGTGCTGAGTTGTGGTGTTGTTAGAGCTGTGCTGAGTTGTGGCGTTGTTAGAGCTGTGCTGAGTTGTGGTGTTGTTAGAGCTGTGCTGAGCTGTGGCGTTGTTAGAGCTGTGCTGAGTTGTGGTGTTGTTAGAGCTGTGCTGAGCTGTGGTGTTGTTAGAGCTGTGCTGAGTTGTGGTGTTGTTAGAGCTGTGCTGAGTTGTGGTGTTGTTAGAGCTGTGCTGAGTTGTGGTGTTGTTAGAGCTGTGCTGAGTTGTGGTGTTGCTATTGTAATATGCTGGTACTTTTCTCTCCAGGGCTATTACAGTACTTTGACTATACTGTATTTAGTTATCTGTCAATAAAAGTCCTATGGAGCTATCAGAAAATTATCACATATAATAACCAAGATAATGGTATGACAAAATCATTCTGAAGGGGTATGGGCTTAAGAATCCCTGCTGCAGACCGATAGGTGCAATTGTGTACACAGAGCAGCAAACAGGAACACTCCCAGTTCTGCGTGTTTAGCACTTTAGTAAATGACCTCATGCATTCAGATGTTTCTAGGGAAATGGCGTTAATATACAGATCACATCAGAGTTTGTGAATTAGCACAATTCTCTGGTGTGTGTGCGCGCGAGGCATGGCTCTCGCTGGGCTCCCAGTCATGTGCTCGCACACCAGATCTAGGTGCACCTGCCTGGCACGAGTCCACCGCGCGTGTTGCTAAGGTAGAACCATAACAGGAAGGAATTCTGTAACCGAACAGTGGCGCGTGGGAGCCTGGAGCCTACTTTAACCCTTCATTAATCACAGGAGGTACAGCCAGCTTGCTCACAAGTCCAGCCCACTCATGTGTTGTCAAGGTTTCAGCTGAAAAAGACCCCAATGCTTGCAAGGGATTGGTCTCCGGAGTCATTGTCAATGAAAATTCAGCTGCTACTGGCTGCAGCATCTATTCAGGTTTCCTCCCTGAGACACAGAATGGCTTAGTCACCATGTATGCAAGGACGGTGACATCATGCTTCTGTTGGTACAGTTCCCATGCTGCTAACTGACCGTGATGTAATCTGCTCTCTTGTACCGCATGACTCATAGTTTAACTAAAGGTGCATATAGTCCCACATGTACACACACCTGTATACAGCAGTACTAGGTGCATATATATACACATGCACACACCTGTATACAGCAGTACTAGGTGCATATATACACACATGTACACACCTGTATACAGCAGTACCAGGTGCATATATATACACATGCACACACCTGTATACAGCAGTACTAGGTGCATATAGTCCCACATATACACACACCTGTATACAGCAGTACTAGGTGCATATAGTCCCACATACACACACCTGTATACAGCAGTACTAGGTGCATATATATATATATACACATGCACACACCTGTATACAGCAGTACTAGGTGCATATATATATATATATATATATATATATATATATATATATATACACACATACACACACCTGTATACAGCAGTACTAGGTGCATATAGTCCCACATATACACACACCTGTATACAGCAGTACTAGGTGCATATATATATACACACATGCACACACCTGTATACAGCAGTACTAGGTATATATATATATATATATATATATATATATATACACACACATGCACACACCTGTATACAGCAGTACTAGGTGCATATATATACACATGCACACACCTGTATACAGCAGTACTAGGTGCATATAGTCCCACATATACACACACACACACCTGTATACAGCAGTACTAGGTGCATATAGTCCCACATATACACACACACACACCTGTATACAGCAGTACTAGGTGCATATAGTCCCACATATACACACACACCTGTATACAGCAGTACTAGGTGCATATATATACACATGCACACAC